>NC_142375.1:15808923-16093923 GCF_059441005.1 Hippichthys cyanospilos | reverse complement strand
GTCATTTGAGCTGATCACCCAGCACTCACTAAAAGACAAGTGGCATTATCTTGCATCCATTGTCCCAAGACAGGCATTCATCGCACTTGGTGTTAACGTGGATGGTTTGGGGGTGGGTGGGGGAGTCTGTGGGTGTCCACAAAGGTCTGTGGCGGGTGGCACAAAATGGCGGTGAAGTGCTTCTTGTGCAAGCAGTCCAGAGAAGTGGACAGGTACATACAGCGTGTTTACATACATCCATAGCAGTGGTAAAGAGGTACACAGGTTGGACCTGAGGGTCCTTGATCTGACGGAAAGCATCCTGCAGACTCAGTTCTTCTTGTTGTTGCGTCTTCTGGACTTCTTCACCCTGCACACACATTAAGATTCACATGTCCATTGTCACATACCGTCCTTTTTAGTAAGAATTTGGTTAATAAAGCCAATATATATATATATATATATATATATATATATATATATATATATATATATATATATATATATATATATATATATATATATATATATATATATATATATATATATATATATATATATATATATATATATATATATATATATATTTTTTATTTTTTTTTTGTCAAATTGCGCTGGTTCTACGTGGTGCGTTTAATTTCTGTCGGACATTTCAAACTCGGACAGAAAATTGTTCCATCTATGCCTCAACGGTTTATAAGTGAAAATATCTTGAAAATCCTATCAATCTTTAAAAGTTACCATAAATGCTCCAGTGATGTTCATGTCTATTGTATGTAAATAGTAAATGGACTTTCACTTCTATATAGTGCTTTTCTTTATATTTTTGGATGATGATGAAGCGCATCCATGACTCATGAACGGGGAATACAAATGATTTTGTTTATTCTTCTGAGAGTACTATAGAATTGTGTAGCGTAGAAGTATCATCATGTTTCACATCACATTCTATGTTTTAGTTCATCTCTCATTGCTGTAACAGCACTGATGTAATATGATACCTTCAGGCTACCAGGTGGAGTTCGAAATTGTTGACACGACTTGTATCCTGAGCACATATGTGGTGCACTAATAAAAATAAATAATGTACATCTTTTTTCCATACTGGAGCGCGGTCTTTTCATCTGACACACTGGGAAATGTTATGTTTGATATTCACTCGCAACATGTGATGCCAAACATGTAGATGTCTCATGGAGAGACACTTCAAGTTGGCAACAGTAATTCCCTAAATAATTCTGCGCTGCAACCAAGCCAAGATAACTCCCTCCCTGCTAAATTAATCCCACATTTACTTCTTTCCCTTCAAATCCATCGTGATGTGGTGTTGCTTATACAGTAATGATTTGGAGGGCAAGGAACCAAATTTGATAAACCTAAACTGGGGCCATATTAGATGCCTCATTTTCAACTGCTAGTGAAGACCGAATGGAAGGCGTACAAGTGGGCAAGGAGGTGGGCGACTGTGACCACTTTGGAGTGCCTTGCTGTCACGGAGTAGAAGTCCAGTGACAACCCTGAGAGATATGGTCCAGCCACCAGAAGCTTTAAGCGGGTATATTTTCACTGCTAAAACCCTGAAAAGGTTGCCAGCCAATCGCAGGGCACACAAAGACGAATGACCACTCAATTCACCCAAGGCTTAAGATCAATTTGGAGTGTCCAATATACATTAGCTACCATGCATGTTTTTGAGAATGTGGGAGAAAACCCACAAAGACATGGGGAGAACATGCAAACTCCATACAGGAAGGCCAGAACTGAAATCAAACCCACAACCTCTCACTGTGAGACGGATGTGCTAACTTGTCTTCCGCTGTGTCATCCAAAGGAAATAATCAAATGTTAAAAAATATATGATGAACAAATGGACATTTTGGGTTGTTTTGGGCAGTCTATATAATTATCAACAAAATGTTCAATATTTAGCAGCATAATTATAACATTTAAAAACCCCAAACAATGCTACAGCATCTTCATCACGATCATTAATATTATGGCTTAAAATGAATATTTTCTGACTATTTTAGTGCATTTAGGTTATATTTGATGCTATTAACAGCACGAGAATTGTCCAGGCTCGTCCATCAATATGACAGACAGCAAGAGCAGCCAGTAATTATTAGGCACAATGTAAATGATACTGATTTTACTCTTCTGATAACAAGTACGTTTTCTTGCTTGCTTCAAATTCAACGTTTTACTATGTATAATTTTTTTCATATTCTATGCTTAATCCCAGTATGATCAGGAGTCACACATGTTCTTTTTTTTTTTTTAATTATCCAGGCAAGTCATATACAAACAATTAATAACTAACATTTTATACTACCACATACAGGACTTTGTCGGCCATGAGTGTGTATTGTTTCAAAAATTTGACGTGCATCCTGGCAGTAATGGGGTTAGGGTTAGCAGACACAATGGGAGAGTTTTGTTATTGAGGAATGTGCACATTTTAACAACACAGCTTGTTAACTGTGCGCACCAGAACCAACTCTGCAGTTAATGTTCAATGAGTGGTGATAATGGTGTAGAGAATGCATTTAAAAGTCTACTGGACATAATGTAGCCTCTCAACGTGTTAAGTGCGGTCATGAGCTGACCATGAAACCACTGATGACTCCTGTGATGCTCAGACACAAGGTTATGAGAAAGGGGCAAGCAGGCACACCACAGGCGGATTTATCACCCATTTCAACTTCTTGCTCATCATTTCACACATGATAATTCAGGCTGCTTACATCAACCAAGTCATTGCTTTCACTGAGTAATTATCAACAAGGCAGTGAATCAGCAATTCGTAATAGTGGTTTATTTGTACTACGCACGATAATTGTGATTATTCACGCCTGTCTGTGATACACAAATCCACCCAGAGAAAAGAGAGAGCGATCTTTTTGCTTACTTATTTATGGCGTTCTTTAAGTACTGCTGCAGCCACTTGGTTTCCGGGTTGATGCAAACTTCCCTGTTGCTCTTCAGCTTGGCACTGTGGGATGAAAACGAGGAGGATTTGATTATTGTTGATTATTGATTTTTTGTTTGAACAAGACACAGATGAGGTGTGGCTCTGACAGCAGTTTATAAGATCATTTAAAGAATCCTGAAATAAATATACAAAATAGTGTGTACAAAACAATGTGTACAAGAGATTTTTTTTTTCCTTTCATTTTGCTGGAAAGTAATGGCAAACGCTAGAATGCGGTCTGTCTATGCCGGATGTCATTCTTCATAACCCAAGTAGTATCTTAGTAAGTGCTAATTAAAAACAAACTTTCCAAATAAGGTATGTATTTTCCCACATACACATACATTTTCAGCTTTTGTGTGCGTCATTATTATCCACTATGGGTAATAGCTTGCTAACCCTAAAATAAGACATGATACGTACTTGTACAGTGTCTTGAGCATTATTCCTCCCAGCCCAAAATGAAGAAAACAAAGTATGTTCTTGTAATCTGATATTATTTCTGCATTTCCATGTATAGACTTTCAACTTTGACTGTCAAAAAGGCCGCTTTCACTTACTTCCCCACTTTATCAAGTTCACGTGTGCGGCAATAGGTTTTTGATGCGCTGGATAAATCAGGTTTATTGTTGACATAAATTCAACATTGCATTGTCTATGGGTGCATCCTCTGCCTATAAAGTTGCATTGAATCTAAAAATGAAACATTTTAAAAGCTTCTTTGGCAAGATCAACTCTAAGAATTGGAACACTGAGATGCAGAGATATGAAGATAAATGTACGTAAATGCACTATATGGACATTTTGTCTTTGTGCACAGTCAAAAACTGCGTCTTGTATGTGCACTTTTTCATTTAAATGCACATTCATTATTCCCAATAGGGGAATAAATATTATATAGTGAAGTAATAAAAGGTAATGTTAATGACCTACTGCTATGTAAACACTTTAAAGGATTATGTGCTGGTTCTGGACATTCTTATCTTATCTTTGACTTATAAATCATTATAATCTCTTTTAGTTTGTATGGACTAATAGCTCCACTTTTTCTTTGAAGATCTCGCAAACACGTAAAAACTGCTTCCAGCAAACTGCGACCGCAATTTCTTCGGAGGGGGGGACTCCAAAAGAAGGATTCTTCATTCAATGACAATAAATTAGTTATATGTGGAAAAAATCAAGAAGGCCAGAACCACCTTTGCTAAGCCCTAAAAAGCTCAGCACATCCTCCAACACGTGTGCACCCAAACGTGATGTTCATTGAGCATGACATATTGTCAACCCCTGGCCAGCTGTAAGAAATTAACACACTTCTGTTTCCACGAAAATACAGCTGCAGCCCAAAAAGCCAGCGACAGACACATATCAAGATAGCCAATTTTGGTGATGGGCACAAACCTGACACAATATGTTTTATGAAACAGCACAATAACCACTAATAAAATAGAGCAAGGAAACGTTAATATAGACTTTTAGAAATTAAAGCAATGATCAGTAAATATTACTACAAATGTCAATTAAAATTAAGCATATGTTGAATTTACATTTAAAAATGCACACGTTAAGATTAGACAACAACAAAAAGACACACATTTGACAATCATGAAATTATGAAATTGTTCCAGTTTGTTTTATAAATTGTGCTGTTCTTATTAATCAAAAGCAATGTTAAAAATCGACTTCTCCTGTTAGCATATGTGAATCTCATAATCATAATGTTACTATGAAGGATTAGGGTTGTTTGCCCCTTCCCACCAATTGTACTCAGTCCTGAAAGTGTGCAAGCAGATCAAAAAACTTCCATATTGTAGTTTAGGTCTTAATCTCCCGCCTGCTTGTTTGATATTGCACAGTTGAAAACATCTGTGGCCATTTCTTTGATGTAAACTTTGAGTTTGGCCGGCTCTTTTGATCTGACCAGCAGTTCAATTTAATTGTGATTGCACCAAATGATTAGCGGATACAAATTAGAGTCATTTTTAGTGTTGTCTGAGATTTCTCTATCAGGAATTATTCATGCTTCAAAAGAAAAACAAGAGACATTTTTCTCTCAATTAAAACATCCAGGAGACCCATTCAGATCTCTATCGTCATAAAGATTAAATGCATTTCTATAAAAATAATGATTCTAATGATTTCTATTTATTTATGTAGTAATGTGTGCTTTAACTTTAATTGTTTATCAGATACCTTTAAGTTACGTTAGAGAGAAATCTGTTTTACATTGTTTTATATTAATACTATTATTGTCACAAGAAAGGCGACATTAAGGAGAGCTCAAAACATTATTTATTTTATGATTAATATACATTATTACGGTACAGTACATGTTTACTCAAAAGTAGCCTCATATACTCGTTAAAGAAAAAGCGATGAAGGGATGGTGCGGGTTATTCACCGCTGTTCAGATGACATGATGATCTGTCACAAGGAGAGGAGCAGCATGCACAATTATGTGCAAAACACTGTAATATTCCACACATGCTTCTGCTTGTTGTTGTGCTTGGCAGGTCATGGTAATTTTGACTTATATTGGTTATTTTGTCCATTTATAGAATTCATTTGTGAATGACGTTAGGGAGGGGAAGCTCTGTCTTATTTGTTGACAGCCTTACGCAACACGTTAGCTAGCGTGTAGCGTGTCGGATTTAAAAAAAATAAATAAATAAATAAAATATATATATATATATATATATATATATATATATATATATATATATATATATATATATATATATATATATATATATATATATTTGAACATGACAGAACTTATAACGGACGTGTGTTATAGTGACTCCTTTTCAAAAGTGTTGCACTTTTATATTTATGTGTGTTATCATGAGTTATGCAATTTTCAAGCATACACACAAAAAACAAGATTGATACATGATCTATCTTATAATATAATGTATGAAAATTGCACATATTTTAAATAAGAATTCCAGGTTATTGGTTGTAAATTTATTGCTGGGATATTATCAACGTGTTTTCAGTGTATGACCACCATTGATGTTGTCAGAGTGTGTGTGTGTTCTCACGTGTAAACATTTAGATTTAGATTTGTAGCAACACAAGTCCTGGTGCAGCCGTCACGGCTCTTGACGTGCGTGTTTCACACCTTTGTGGCAAAAAGTTACGCATGAGCGTTAGCAACTGAGTCTTTCTGCTCCTTCCATATCTGCATCACACTTCTCCACAAATGAAACACCCCATCTGGCTTTAAGCGGCCACCTTCTGTGTTCCTCACCTCACACCGGCAAATGGCATCTCCACTTGAAAGGCTCCGGGAGCATCAGAACCCTCGACCCAACATGTCAGCAGCTCCGTAACTGGATCTGTGTTGACTTTTTCTCCCTTCTTCCCCTCCTCTTCTTTTATTAGGGGTGGCAGGCCCATCCGCTGGGGACCTCCATCCTGTTTTTGATGTGTGTCCCCCCCCTCCGTCCTGTTTATCTGTCTGCTTGTCTGGAGCTTCACCCCTAATTGACTCGGCTCGAATTTGGGGCTGGAGTTCCACTAGCAGCAGGTAGTAATTACTTCACAGCATGTTAATACCAACAGCACGCTGGGATGAGTGGGCAAAGAGTTGTGGGGGTCATACTAGGGAACATGGTGTGACACTGCTGGGCTGGGGGATGTCACAGAGAAGTATAATGTCACTTGAGCGTGCTTTCATGCGCCTCAATGGAGATATCAGAGAAGCGAGCTGTATTTCCCCTTTCGCCTCGCCTAAATGACTTCTTGACTCCTCTGGGCCGGTGGCGTCTTTCTGTGTCCTCTGCAACCTTTTGCTTTTCATTCACGCACAAGTCACCCCCTCCTCATTTGGCAGCCTTTTCGCCTTTTGGCTGCAAGGCTTCTGCCACCTGATTTTCTATAGACAACTAATGAATGAGGCTTTTGAGTTAATGTGTTCCAGACCAGTGACATTACGCTCAGAACTTGCTGTGCGGTCGGAGGCGGCAGATGAAAACACAAAAAGAAAGAAAGAAAGTGGAAAAGGGACGCGGGGGGTCAGCAGAAACACAAAGGTACTCAATTTGGCCCTCAATTATTGCTTCCTTTGTGACGCATAAATAACCCCCCTCAAGCTCCGGCTATCACTTTTTGCCTGTCGGCAAAAAACTTTGACGCTGGGCCTCCTTGAATGATTTGAACGTCATCCAGTATTGTTCAGTCACAAAGACATACTTTTATTATTTTCTATAAAAGTCTAGACATTCAATCCCAGGTATTTGTTTATTCTTTAAAAAAAAGTGTTTGGATAAAGGAGGGTCTAAAAATGGCTTGCCGTAAATTAAACACTTAATAAGTATTTGATTACTTAAAATAATGAAGAACTAAGTTAATGGTTTCCTTATTGCCTAAAGTAGTTAAATACTTTAGTACCCAAGGAATCAAATACTTAGTACTTAAATGATTAGATTTCTTCAGTACTTAACTTATAGAGTCATTAAGACATGTTTTTATGATTTTTAAAGCCATTCAATCCTAAATACCTATTTATATTTTTTCAGAATGTTTTTCAAGTGTTTAGTTAAACAAAAACATAAACATAGCTTGTAGTAAATTAATTTAAACACTATGGTGATCAATTACTTTTGTACTTAAGTGCTCAGTCACTTTAACACTTTAGCACCTAAAATAATTATTGATGATTACTTTCAGTACCTAGGTACCAATAGCAATCGATTACTAATCCTAGAGTGGGTGTGTCCATTGAGCTACATTAGCCGATCACATTTCATTGCACTAAATAAAAAAAAATCTTAGCTGAAAAAATGAACGTAAATCGAGAAAAAAATTACACAGCCTTGTTTATATGGAATGTTGCCACGCTTGGAGGTAAAGATGATCGAGAAGCAGAATATTGTTACAACCTTGCTTCCAGGAGGAACTTCAAAATAAAAGCATTCCATGACCGTTCGTTTCATACATTACTTGAGATTCCACATTTTATTTTGAATCATTATCTGACTCCCACAGAACGTTTGGACTCTTGTTCACAAAATGACAGTGTCTTGAGAGCCAGCAGATTCTCCGCCAATCTCATTTAACTTCAGCTAAAGCACACACACACACACACACACACACACACACACACACACACACACACACACAAGAAATCTACTTTCCTAGTAGCATGCACACTAATTTACACCACTTGGCAACTTGTGATTTACCGCTTGTGTGTAATGTATTGGAATTTATATATTCAAGCTTGTTCTGCTGGATACTTACTTCACATGGGCAGAAACCTGCCAACTATTTTACGTTCGCACATGAGAATCAAATCAAAGTAATGAATAAAACATGCTTTGTTTTCGTTGTTGCCTAGCTGCTTTAACCTTTTACTCGGACCAAAACTTCAGATCAATGGAGACTGGACAACCTTGAAAAGATTTATCACTAATATTTGGCAAAGGAAGATATCTGCCTGAAATACTCATAACAGGCAAAACATGGTCAGACATTTGTTCAAGGTGCTAAACTTTTACGTTTTCTACTCACATGACTTGGAATGGGCAGTTGGGTGTGTGGAGGAACTTGAGCTCTTTGATGGAGCGTTGAGGAACCGTGTTGAGAGTAGAACGACACCAGCACCTCTCCACCAGACTGATGGGCTTTGCTGCAAACACATAAAATTAATCCGCAGCTGATATTTTGACAGTTGCTTATTATTTGTGATAATCGATTTTTTTAGATTACATTTTTTTAGTTCACTTTTTTAATGAAATTTGTTACACATCATATATGTAATTACTAATATTACTACACAGTCAATTAGAAAAAAAAATGTTTTTGAATATAGGATTAGCCTCAAAACCTAACCCTAACCCAACCCATGGGTATCTAAAATTGTGTTTAATTATTATTTTTGGTGGGAGTGGGCAGATCTGATTAATTGATTAATTGACAAACCAAGCTCTTATTATGAGAGGAATCATTAGTTGCAGCCGTTAACGACAATATGCTAAGAACGTTGGGGAGCTAATTTCTTCTCTCAAGGTAATATAGCAGCCACTTTGTGTGGTTACTCCCTAATAAGAAAAATACACTATATGATTCCCTGTTATTTAAAAACAGTGCGATGCATCTGTGTTTGCATTCATACTTTGACATAAAGAAGTGAAGAAAAGTTCACTGCTCAGTTAAGGACAAAATGTAAAATTCAATTATAAGGAATTTTAAGGAATTAATCTCCTTAAGCGGGATGCGATTACGTCCCTGATATACCTCATTGGATGTGCTAAAAGCGTGTTTAATCTACTGTAACATCTTTCCAAAGCATGGGAACATATGAGTTTACCTGTGATTGCTCTTGACAACATGTTCATTAAAAAGAGATTAGTCCCTTTTTTGACCACTTTCTTTTTTTCCACACACATACCCCCACGCAGAATTTTAGCTTTTCAGTCAGAATGCATTCAGCCTGACCACTCGCTCACTAAAGAGTCCTCAGCGCACAATTTCTAAAGTTGCCCTCTTTCATAAAAGAGCCCTCTGCTGCTCACACAGCCTCCGTGGATATCACCCCAAGTACATTCTTAAAATGATTACAAATCTCCCATGTGACACCAGTATGCAGGCTCGCTGACGGGGCCCCGTGCAGTTGCTGCAGATGCACGCTGATAACATCAAAGTATGATGAGGGCATTCCATAATACAGCTTGCGGATTGCTCCAATCTCTCAAAATCCCACTCAATGAAATGTTTAGTCGTTCCATTTCTTAATCAACACAAAAAACGTTAAATCATTAGATACATAAAATAAACCTTCTTACATTTTCAAACAGAAATGACTCCAAATCAAATGTGTAAGCACAAATGGCAATGGGATTATCATCTTAATGACTATGCCCCATTCTGATGCAAACTATGGGATCATTATGCAGCGCGCAGCACTGGCGCTCGAGGCCAACATCAACCGCTATCACCAGCGCATTGTTTATCCCTAATTACAAACTAATTAAAAGAAAGCAAAGCCAAAAGCCAAATGCACACAACTCTTTAATATGCAATGTGAGGGTGCTAGCAGGCCAGAAACAACATGTTTAACATAAGCGCAGGCCACCAGATTGATTTGACACCTGGCAAGGAACATAAGGAGACAATAAATTGGGGCCATAAAGGTGATAACAGAAGCAAAAATTAACAAAAAATATCTGGCATACATTATTTTTTTTTGCAAAAACAATCAAATATATAATTTATGAGAACGTAAGTACAGGATATCATACATTTTAATTGTAGATGTTGTAGATAATTTCTACACATACTTGCAACATGTTTTAATTTCTGGAACCAAACAATTATGTATTTATAATAATAATAATAATAATAATAATAATAATAATAAGGCTGTCTCACGATTCAAAAACTTAATTAATCACAACTCTTTCTGTGAATAATCATGATCATATTTTTCAACAACCATTTTTTAAGATGCCTATAACAGATATTTTCTTGGGTATATATATATATATATATATATATATATATATATATATATATATATATATATATATATATATATATATATATATATATATATATATATATATATATATATATATATATATATATATTTTATTTTATTTTTTTTTTAAAATAATTTTTGAATTAATCTACAGGCAACTTTTTAAAGTAAAACTACTTAAATGTCCACCTTTTTCTTTGTGCTGGTAACTCTCCGTAAAGTCATAAAGTTATTGGAGATCAGCTGCCTCAAGAAGAACTAAGTTACGTTTTTAATGCTTTATAAAATTTACATGCATTGATAGAAATAATAATAACAATACTACTACTAATAATATTAATATGAAAAAAATATGCCAGATTATGATCAGCATCCAGAAATTTTATTAACTAGCACATTTTATATGGGGGATTCTGAGTTTTTTTTTTAGGCATGTCTAAAACATAAAAAGAGAAATAATAACAAAAAGAGAGTAACAGTTTTTTCCGCGGATAGAACCCATCTTTAAAGAGTGAGGCATTCCGACTTACCGGTACTTGTAGGCCCATGCATGACCACAAGCAACAGCAGCATCATCGGCAGCAGTTTGACGTCCATGTCGGTGCTCGTTCAAGCTGCTTCGTCTGCTACGATCCAAGGAGCGACTGAGGCCGCAAGTGCCGTATTGTGGTAAAAGCTCACATGAGAGAGAGTGAGAGCGAGTGAGGGGAAGGAGCGAGACCCACTTTCTCAGAACGGGGGAGGGCAGAGGGGGTGTCCCAGCATGGGAGGAGGTGAGAGGAAGGCAGGAGGAGCGGTGGCCAGGCAGGAGAGATTTCCTCACTTGTAAAGGTTTGGCTGGGAGTCAGAGACAGGCTGGTGGAAATTCTTTTTTTCTCCCATTTTTTCGTTTCGTTCCAATTGTCTCCAAGACAAACGTGCAATACGAGCTTCATAAATGATCTTAATCTGACCTTCTGTAACCTTTTGAGTACATATCCAAGTGCTCAATATTTGTTTACGTTTTTTTTTCCAAACTAACCGTTGCAGGTGTACATCAGCCATTTCAGTCCTTTCAGTATTTACTGTTTAGGAATGACAAATTTTGTAGTATTTTTCTTTTTTAAGGTTAATCCCAGGGAGCTGAAGCAACAAAATTAACATGACATTATCACCAATTTTTTTTCTTGACAGATTCATCAGTTTTTATTTGTTTAATTCACACCTTGTAAAGCAGCAAACTGTATTTCCTGTCTAAAAGTAAAGCTAAATTATGACAACAAAAAAGAACAATAATAATCATAGTAACAAAAACATGATTTACTGCATATAAGTAGCTGATAAGTGGAAACATTTATTTATTAGTTCCAAGACAGCAAGTAAATAAACTTCATCAACTCCTAAACTTGTCAATAAATTGCTTTATGTGATTTATATCTTATTTACAAATGTTTAATTGGTATTACATATTTAATTTTAATGTCACGTACAAACAAAAAGATAATGTCCAATAATTAAAATTGTTTAAAATTATGGGGGCCAAATAAAAACATTTGAAAACATTTCAGGACTCTGTAGTAAAAAAATGAGACAAATATCAAGACTGATATTATAAATATTCCATGCTATATAATTCATATACTTCTAAGCTTATGAGCGGCGACTCCTCACTGACAAAATAGTCTGTACTCCACTCTTTAATATTTTGTGATGAAAAACAAGATAAATAAATAAGATCAATAGATGAACACCCAAAGTGTGTCCTAAACAAGAAGCAAGACTCAGTAGAACATAAATCTTTGCAAAGTAAAACTAATAAACAACTCAGATGGTTGCAAAAGTGTGCACACCCCTTTGTATCCAGGCACATGTCAATCACATCTGAACTTGTTAATTGGAGGTCAGCACACACTTGCCACCATTAAAATGTTTTTTTTTCCCAATCTAATTTTGATTTATAAGAATTTCTTCCCAGTTTATTGAAAATAATATTTGGCTCTCCTCGCCATCTGCCGCACACACATCTGGTTGACTGCCCTCCAGGGCTCCCCGCTGTTGGACGAACCTCGCTGTTTTCCGCATATCAGCTGAGTGTAACTGTTCTTCCTCACTCGCTCAATGGAATGTTTGCATATTGTACTCGAAATAAAAACGCTGCAGCTCCAGCTTATTTAAGAGGATAAAAACGAGCAAAGAGTTAACTAGTGTACTTCTTGGATGAAGAACAAATGGAAACTGGAAACTATTATCCCTCATTCTAATGCTCAAGGGTACATTATATGAGGCTACTGAGATCCATGGCATGAAAATACAATGGCCTACTTTTCTATTTTTCAGCTTTCAGTGGAACCTGGAAGGCCCTAATCATAAAACCTGTATTAACGGTGCAGGCGGCATTTAAGTTAAATTTTTTTACATTGTTGTTAATTTTCCAACTTAATTTAACGGCTTATTTTAACAACACTCAGTAAACAATCATGAACAAAAATGTGCAGTACTCTCTAAGTGTGTCTTTACATGGCCATTACAATTAACTTTATAATGCGTATGTGTCATCCCCTGTAGTTCCCTGTTGAAACTGAAACCAGTGTTCATGCCAGAACATGACGCCTCTTTGGAACTCCCAACACCCCCACTGTGCCTAATAAAACCATATAGATGCTTATGAGTGAATTTATCCAGCAAAGCCCTTCACAGGCCCGTGCTGCCAGTGGTGAGGGAAAAGTGGCAGGTCCTGTTATAAGCCATAAATGTGACAGGGTGTTTACAGTGGGCCAAAGAGGGGGTCAATAAAAGTGCCACCAACAGGAGCGAGATCAAACTGACTTACCAGGAGGCAAACTGTAAATGAGAAGGCTGAAATGGACTTCCTCTAATGATACAAACAACATGTTTTTAGTGCTTTATGGCCCAAGTAAACAAGCTGAGAAACAACAAAACATTTCGCCACAAAGGCTGCAGACATCCATCACAATAGTTTATTACCTCAGCCAAGGAGGTGTGGATTTGTCCGTTTATTTCTTGTCATGCAATGTTATGTCAACTAACTCAAATACAATATATTTTGATGATCTTGCATTTACATTTTTATGAGAACCATGTATTGATTACAGTAATACAAATAAAGTTATCAGTTATCTCCACCGCAATCCTGTGAGCAGCACCAAGGAAGGAAAGGTGGCACAGTTTGTAAAATTGAAATCATTCTCAGCTCCTTACATCTTTATTGATTTGTGAATAATGTTAGCCTATTCAGCTTTGGGATACATACCCAGTAATGGAAGTAAAAAGCTCAACATTGCCCCTCCAAGCAGCCATTCGATAACATTGTGTGTGTGTGTGTTTTGTGGGCCAAGCAGCCTTTGATAAAATCCATACATGTTACCGATATTCCTCATGGCCACAATGCTCCTGGCAAGGCGATAGAGCTTTTTTTTTTAAAAAAAACAAAACAAAAACAAACATGCTTGGTAAGGCATTTAGTAAGGCATCACTTCAAACAAGGCATACGTGGGAATGTCACGGTTTTGGTCTGTTCCGTTATTATTACAAATTATTTTCACGTAAAATGTGTTTAAAGTTGTAGTTACGTGGTTAACATATCTGCTTCGCAGTCCCGAGGTCAAAAGGTTGATTTTTATTTTACAGATGCAATATTAATCGGAGTGTCATGTTGAGACTAGTGGGGGAACATATAACTTTAGAGGTACAAGAAGGTACAATAGAAGAAAAAATATATTGGAAAGTACATAGAGGAAGTCCTAACTGTGCCGCATGCCTTGTGTGAAATGTTATAATAACACAATGCAACTAGTTGCTGCCCAAATTGTTTGCGTGAACAGAGTGAGCTTCAGGTGCCTTAAAATGATCCACAATCATATATGTCCATTTTTATTTGGACAGGTTAAATGGATGGATGATTGATGGAGGTTAAATATTACACATTTTTATCCCAAGTTTTCTAACAGCAGATTGAGTAGATGAAGAAAAAAAACACCCTACACACCCCATGCCAGAGAATAGTTAGTCAGGGTAATGTTTTAGGCATCAGGCAATCAAACTTTTGCTGTGTTGGCTCAGAATGGGGAAATAAGTTCAAATTCAGCCTGAAGATCAGAATGAGTGTATCCCACATAATTCAATACCAGAATCAAATAAAGGCCCAAATTCTTACTGTGGTCAACATAATAATAATATAAACCTCTGAGATTTGCATTTACTCTGGAAAAAAAAAAAGTCACATTTTCTTCCGCCTCTTCAGCACTAACTTGCTGCAGTGGCCAACACATAGGCTGTGGATGTGTTTGGCACGTTTCCCACTGACCTGCGGGACAACACCGCCACTTGCATTGCACGTGGGGTCAGAGATCACTGTTTCATGTACCTGTGTAGGGTTACAGGCAACTGCTTTGCCTGGTCTTTGTTCTGGATCCGTCCTAATGGACAAGCTTGCACAAATGGCTGCCTTGATGAAGGAAATGATCGCGAACAGACAAGTAAATGGGCAGGGTGAGTGTTCTGGGTCATTTGTAGGGCACTTACTACAATATCTGCACCAAATATATATATATATATATATATATATATATATATATATATATATATATATATATATATATATATATATATATATATATATATATATATATATATATATATATATATATATTTTTTTTTTTTTTTTTTTAGGTCAACTCAAGACTTGCCCTTGGACAGTTACTATTTAAGACGTTTTGATTTTTCAATTTCTATATGTGTGGTCATATCAATAAACTGCCTGAAAGTACCCAAAAACAGCCACAAAAAATATCTGATCACGTCAAAACTTGTGGTTACACAAAAACCTCTTAAGTAATAGAAAAACACATTTTGGTATTCTATTTTTTGGAGCATTATACAGTTTCCTGCCATGGTTGAAGGATTTTTGCCCTTAAATTAATCTTTTGAGTTAAAATCCTCACAGAATAAACCGCAGTCTACTAACATAACATATGTTAGGATGAAAAATTCTGTCCTTTCAGCAAAAGATCATACGATACAGACTGCTGACTTCTATCACAACCTTCTTTCATCAGAGTGTATGATATAGCACTTAAAGCTGACTAACACAAGCACAATATTAATTCCCTTCCTTGTAAAAATGAACCCAAATAAACAAAGACTAATCTTTTCAGTCATCTCATACAACAGCAGATCCCAGCAGTAAAGTCAGGATCTCTGTGAGGAGATTGCCCTGCAGTCTTTGGTTTATTGTGTTTGAGTCTGGTGCTGAGTTATGTTTTATGGTGGCAGGGCATATGAATGCTTTTCCTCGTCCATGCTTAGATAAACAGTAGTTAACAATCACACTTGGGTCTGAATAAGGCAAACATAATGTGCCGTATAAACACACATTCATCAACATGGAGATTCTCCTGAGGGTTGCTTATATCAGTTTTTTGATCAAAAAAAAGGCCAAGTGTAGATTAAAACATGCTCAGCCTCTGCAAGCTGGACAAATTGTATATATTTTTGCATTAACTTCGAGGAATTACAATTTTATCAAGCTTTAAAAACTGAGGATAAAAATGAGCAACAACCAAACTTATAGAAGATTCACCTGCACAAAGATAGATTAAGAAGGATGTTTACATAGTTGTACTTTAAAAAAGGTGCTCGACAGCTCAGTAATAAATGCTCTTAGTTCCATTAGCTGTACATGTGTTGCATACCATCTCAGAGTAAAACACCTCTCTCAGGTTACTTCTACCAGGGCCTTGAAAACTCTGGAATGTGGGGCTGTTGGGCAAAACTAAACTGATAAGTGATATATTTTGAGATTTGAATTTTTTTTTTTTTTTTATAATAAAGCTTTAAGAAAGAAAAAGGATGAGTCAGGTCCTTAAGTTCTGAAGACCCCCCTCACACACACAATAAATAATCCAAAAATATATTACAACAATGTTTGAGTTATGGATTTTATCGATTTTATGGAAATTGCATACTTTTACTCATGTAACTATTTGGTAAAAACTCATAGAATATAGTTTTTTTTAAATACATTATTAACCATGATTAATTATGGAAACTTTTGCATTAATCGGTTACACACACACATATACATAAAAGTGAAGTTTGTGGGTATATTTTATATTTTTAAAGCACTGTACCGGGACCAGTTTTTCCCATTTTCCTCATATATAATTATATCAGTCCCTGCAGTCATGGAAATCTGCTTATGGTAAGGATGACCATAATACAGCTCATTTGTTGTCCTACCACAAATTCTCTTAAGGGCAAAGGGTATAAAAGTTTAGTTTTTGTACTCCGCATACAGTTAAAAAGCTATGAAAGGCACCATAGGGAATGATGAAGACATTTCCATCTGAATAAGAACTTGCTCACATCCTGAATGTGTTGGAGGCTGTAGGCTCTCCTAGTCTGTGGCTTCTGCTCGAAAGGCTTCTCATTGACTAATCCAGTTTAGTTGGTGCTCGCCTGTGGAGGAGAGAATCTGGCATCCCACCAAATGCAACTCAATGGATGTTTTTGCAAACAAAAGCCAAAATGGCCACCCTCCCTCCTTGTCTTCTGTCCTTGTACCCAGCTTGAAAAGCACATTGATTCTAGCTCTTTTTTCATATATTTGTCAAGAGCACGGTTTGCCTTGTACCCCGTCGTCATGGTTTCGGGACCTGTGAAGGGCGGGACATGCATTTACTGTATACGTTTAGGATTGCTGAGAAAGGAGAGGGCCGGCAGGAGCACCGGTCCTCTCTTTAGTGGAACATTCAGGCGTGTGAGATGGGGTCGGTTAAAGCATGGCGCTCACGCTTCTTTTCTCACAGGAGGCCGTTTGAATGGATGGTAATCAAAACTCATTCTCTAATTGGATGAGGTGCACCATGAGCACTAAGTGACCGCCTGCATGGTTAAAAGCATATGCGAGACTCTTTGAGTGGTCATGACTGTGGTTGAAACTGGGTGAACCAAGAACAAACGAATATGCGGTTAGAATATACCAATATACTGTATTTGGTTTTGATTTATTGAACAGATAACCGTTGAACATACAAACACAAATTTGATCGAAATAAAAAAAACTTAAAAAAAGGATCAATACCTAATTACCTTAAGTACAGTTGTTGTTCAAAGGTGTAGGTAGATGTTCACAACTTATCTATTCCACCCCCTTGTTTTCTATAAATAAAATATAACATATATAATAATAAAAATAATAAAATAAAAAAATCATGCGATCCAGTAAAAAAATATAGAAAATAAAAGAAACATATGTTATTGATGAAAATTAATATGTTATTGATGAAGATGAAGCATGAAGGCATTGTACAGTTATTCAGGTTTACATTAGTTGGTATCTTTGTAGCATTGTATTTTTTTACCTTTTTTACATTTTGATTAAACATAGTAAGAGATTATCTCCAAGAGATTATCATTTCATTTCAGCCACTCGTTTCAGGGATCTCGTTGCCACAGCTCATGATCATAGGTGAGGGCAGGAACGTAGATGGAACAGAGCTCGATCCAGAGCCTTTGGGAACTCCGGGCGGATCTAATCCAGCCCCGGGGCCTTGCCACCAAACAGTTTTTTAAACCACCTCCTGATGGCAGAGCCCATCTCAGAGTTTCCAGGCTCTGCTTCCTCAGAGGAAGACGTGTCAGTGGAAATGAGGAGGTCTTCGAAGTACTCACCATGTCCTGAGTTGTGATCAGCAACGCTCCATATCCACTGTACACAGTGAGGGACCCATGTTGCCGCTTCAGCCGAGCCCCATGGGTGCAGGCCCGGGCCAATGGTGACTGATATCAATGATTTTCCCACTTGTTTTTTTTTTGTTTATTTTTTTTACTCTGTAATTTTAGTGTAGCATTTGCTCTGTCCTGCTCATACATTAGTTATGACTATAATCAACAGAAAGTTGAGAGAGAAAGAGAGAGAGAGGGAGAGAGAGAGAGAGAGAGAGAGAGAGAGAGAGAGAGAGAGAGAGAGAGATGTCTTGTCTTGTCAAGGTAATGAGCAGTAAAAATCCTGTTCAAGCCGATTTCCTCACACTGTCTTCTCTGCAAGTGCCAAAAGTAATCACATTACCAGCTTGGATGCATTTTGAAGCCACTAAATCTGCAAAGCACGCCACATTGATGACGTTAAAAACTCGAAGGGATTGCACATCATTGACTCACTCAGTAGAATGTGAATACATATTTAGCTGCTATTCATCTGACCAATGGCTATTTTATTCCTTTTATATTTTCGAATTTCAAGCTGTGAAGAAACATTCAATGTGATTCATGTTACAACATGAATTTGTTCTAAGATCAAACTGTTGCCAAAATAAAACAGTTGATTAACATTTTTGGTATTGTGGCATTCTTCACATTTTACATTTTGAAGTTAACTGTTGTTTGTGTAGTGAAAGAATTTAGTTACACAATAGATATTTTGCAGTCTACGTGCAAAATTGCAACAGCAGAGTGAAGGGCATGCGCAAAGTGTTGTGCAGCCACCAGTAGGTTGCGCCAATTCTAATGATCATATCGTTATACATTCCCTAGTGAACGTTCTGTTGATTCTGCGTCTTCGGTTTTTATTCCCACTTATTTTTACTTTTATTTTTGGAATCTTAAACCTGCAACCTTCCAATCCCTGCGCCAAGTCCTCACTGACTGAAGCAAGTCCATCTGAGCGGCCTCGTCGATTCTGTGAAGATTGACCGCAATGGGGCATCGTAACCTATAAAAACATGATGTCTGTCACAGCCCGCCTGTGAAGTCTTTATCTGCTTTAAGACAGTTTAATTCACCTTGGAGATTTTGGGTGGAAAGATACGAGAGAAGCGCAGATGCCATTTGCCCCTCCCTCTCCGACAGTCCCACGGCGATGAGCGATTGAGGGGCCGCTTTCAAATTGACAAGTTTAATTTCTCTGCCAAAAAGCTAATGTGAAGGAAGCCAAGAGAGAAAAAAAGGTTCAATTGAAAACATCAGTTTTACATGGCAGCCTTTTAGAGAACATCTCTCCTCTGTTAAGCTTTTCAGCTCCAGCAAATTAAAGCTGAATTGGCTTTCACATGTCTTCCACATTTCACTCCTTTGCTTCAATTTGTACAACGCGATAAGAATTCAAGTGTGGAAAACTTGTACTGGCCCATCAGAATACTGGCTGTCTTTGGGATGTAAATTTTGTTTGGACTTTGTGGCCTTAATGAGATGAACGTCTGGCTCATCAGCTGCAAATCTGTTAGCTTTGGCGCACTCTCAGACAGGTTTTTTTTTTTTTTTTAAATACCGCACCAGGGCACACACATGCATGCAACATGCACATGTTGGCTTCTCTGAAGTAGTGAAGAAATCCTGCTGGTATGAAGATGAGGTCACAACCCTGACAGGCAGAGGTCTTGCTCACCACTTTCAGCTTTCCAGGTGTTGTCCTGTTACCAATTCTCTTAAAGTAAAAATAGCGTTTAAATGTTTCAACAGACAAAAAGATCCTGTTCAAGCAGTTCAGTTGTAAGACGGCACGGTTTTGGCGCACGAGTTATTCAACTACAGTGCATCCCAATGTGAGGATGTTCTGCTCCTGTTCACACTTGGTATTAACATCTGTTCTGAGTGAGCTGAACAAGTCAAGTCAACCCACATGACATAAATTAGGATCTCTATTGCATATTCTGTAGATTAACCTGAGAAGACAAACAGATTCTCAAATCGGAAAACACTTGATATTTTAAGAGGATTTGTGTGGGCACCAGCAAATCTAATTTAATGCATTTTAATGCCGTGAGGAACGTTATTTTTCATTTCAAATTAAGAGCTAATGAATTGGAACATAAATCAACTTTTACTAAATTGTATTATACAGAGAAATTTATACTGAGAAGTTGTCATTAATAAGATGTTTTGTAGTTTTCAAAGTTTGATCTGACTAATGGTTCATTTGAACTGTGATTGAACCAAATGATTGAATCATTTTTTGTGTTTTATAATATTTCATGCTTCAAAAGACGAGAAAAAAAGACTATTTCCCTCCTCAATTAAATCACCAAAACACCCATCTTAATATCTCTGTCTTCATAAAAAAAAAAAAAAACATTTTATATTCACCCACAGCGTTTAAAAAAAACTTTTTAACATTTAAAAAAAAAACTTATTTACCTGCAATTCTTATATATATTTTTTTTTATTTCAAGTTATTTTTGTGAAATTGCACTTCATCTTTAACAAACTGCTTAGCTAGCTAATCAAAAACCTTCAAATGATGTCGAGAAAAGAATCTTTGTTCTATGTTAAGGTATTTGAACTCAAAAGATATACCATACACAGTATAATATTACTGTATATACCAGAGGTTCTCAAATAGAAAATTTTTATCCTTGGGGGTATGTCAATGGAGGCTAAATGAAATTTTACAAGTTTTCAGAAGGAAATCTAATGATGACTTTTATGCCATGACAGGAACATAACAGTTTTCTTTTTGAATTAAAGGCAAAATAATGGGAACATCTGTCGATTTGCATGTTAACCATTCGCATAAGGCCGGCTTCTCTCTTCTCGGCTATTCTGACTTTCACGTGTTCCATTTGTTATGAATTAGAAATTATCCACAAAGACAAATGTGAGTGTGACTGGCTGATGACGGTTTCAGGGTTCACCACACCCTAATAAGACGGATAGGTAGACATTTTGACAGGGATATGTGAAAAGAAATTAAACTCCCTGAGAACAGCAGGTAAATAATTGGTCTAGTTTAGTGGAGTCCAGGAAATGTGCAATTGCCACTGTGAACAGAACCATTTCTAAATGTAAACAGGCTCACAAGACTTTAATGAAAGCTCATACTTGATATTCTTCATCTTTACAGTGACATTGTGTTTGGTCTCCAAATGCAGTTTCGCTGCCTTGACAAGCTGAATTGATTGCATACATTTATAAAAACATTAAGCACCATCAGTTGTAATAATAAAAATGGTCCAACAAAACTACCGTGTGAGGCACTTTTGCATGTGAAATGGACGACTGAAAGTTTGTTCTATCATTTCTCCATTGTTTGGCAAGCTGCTTAACTGTGCTCCCTGCTTCTAGCTTTCCTTCTCTTTCAGTTACCCCACTCTTCATTTTTTTTTCTGCCTGTTCTAGCATTACTAATATTTTTTTTTTTTTGTCCAACAGGCTTATTTACACAGCATTAGGCCCTGTCTGCAGACAATAAGTACATTGATAGAGTAATATTAGTATAGTAGTGTATAGCAGTGGTCCCCAACCACCGGTCTGCGGTCAACTGGTACCGGCCAGCGTGTGCCACACCCGAAATAATATTTTGTAACTAATTTATTTAACAGTTCATTCATTTGTGCTTTGTTTGGCTTGGTGTTTGTTTTATGCCGCTGTGTCTGGCCACAGTCAGTCGGTGACGCACACGTTGTTTTGTCTCTGTGAAATCTGGCCCACAACTGTCTGTAATATGTACTTTCTTTGTAAGAATACTGACAAGATAATATGGCTAAAATAAGTTTGTTTGTTGATCCATCAACTTGTGATTGTGGATAACATACTAGTTTATATTAGTTCTTATCTTTATCGTGTTATATAGCACTGCCCTGTATGTGTTTAGCGTGTTCGCATTTTCTTTTGTGCCAGGTAATTCCCTTGAAAATAATAGCTTTTGTATTTCAATTTTATAATTGACTTAATGTAATTTGCATACATTTTATACATTTGTACATTCACTGTCCATTAATGCTACACTTTTCAGTTTTTTTTTAAAAAAAACATTGACCCATCAAGTGATATTATAGTCCCCTTTTTTCAGTATTGCCGATTTATGAGCCATCTGCGAAAACATGACAGGGCTTCCCTTGCAGCCTCCTCTATGTCTGTCATCTTCTCCTCCTCCCTGTCTCCACGCAGAGTCAACAGGGATCTGTGTGAGATGCTTCCCAGATGCAGGGCAGTCATAAAAGTTCACACTCAAGTCGATGGGGAACATCAAACTCAACCAAGTGGTCTCAAGAGTTGGTTTCATTGTGTTGTTCTTTGTTCCTGCGATTGAAGAATATAGAGATGAGCACAGTTACGCACCTGTTTGGGGGTAAGATGCATAATATGAGAAAAGGAGGTAAGGATCGAAAGGGAAAATCATTCACGATTAAGCAATACAAAAATTTTCTAAACTTTCAACATTTATGATGAAAATAACAACAAACCAAAGGTTTGTCCAATAAAACAAACTGAAAAGCAAGCTCTTACAAAATGCATAAAAAATAAAAGGGTGTATAATCTGACACTCAAACTAAGGATTTGTCCAATTTTAGCAAAATAGCAGCGGTAGCAATACTAGTTTAGCATTAGCACTATAAAGAAGCCAACCTCGGCCACAGTGCTACGGTGCTGAAATAGAATATTGCTGTGGTACAACTTTGTTATCAATTTGAGGCAATGCTATTATAATGATGAAACTTAACCAAATATTATAAATGAAAGTCAAATAACAAAAACATGTTTACAAGCAAAATAAAAACATATTTACATTTATAAAATAAGCAAAATTAACGGGGGGTAAAAAGTAAAAAAAAAAAAAAAAAAGTAAAAATTTTAAAGTCACATTAGTACAAATGAAAGGGATAATGATGCCAGTCAAAATCTTCATACATCATATAAATTCGGGAACCACTCAATCACATCATTGATCACTCTGCAAATTGTGACATTCTCGTCTCACCATTTTTTGCTATTTTTTCCTATTCTGCTAAACTGAAGTTAAATGCACAATTTACATAAACAATTTTTGTTTATATTCATGCTCAGAACAGTGATTACTCTCTCTTACACACACACACGCATGCGCGCACACACACAAACAAATAAATAAATTCCAGGCACTCACCTACCGCGCAGCTTGAAAGCTGCCGACGGCCCGGTCGCGGCGTTAGATCTCAGAGAATTGTGTTTGAAGTGTGAGTGTGTGTTAGTGTGTGTGGAGGGGGTTGTCCGGTGGAGACATTATCAGCCGAAACACAGATGCACACGCTGCCTAACCTCGGATGGCAAGCCTTGGGGCCACAGAACTCGCTGAATGGAAGAGCAGATGGCAAAGACATGGCTTCAATAGAAAAGGCCACTAAAAGAAAAGTGAAGAAAAACTTTAGTCAGGTTTGTCTTTGTAGTTTTTGTGTCGAGAATGTTTACGTAATTTTGTGTGCGTGTAAGTGACTGGTTGTTGTTGGGTTTATTTATTTCATCAACACAACTACCCCATGACTCACTCACTAGTCATGAATAACAGGAGTCTTGTCAGAATGCACTATTTACATTCATAAGCTGAATGAAATTTGCTGGTTCGCTGAAAAACACTATAGCTACCTACATATGGCCTCTAAAATTCAGTTGTCCAACACAAAAGAATTTCCAAGACATCTCAAATGTCTGAAACAAAAGTCTCCCGTGTCTTTTCTTTGTTCTCGTGCCCAGTAAAATCTTTCGACAGAACCACCAAATCCAATTTAATGTACTTTTTCTAAGCCCATGGGTGCAGAGTTTCTATTCTGAATCTTCAAATAATGGCCAGCTCTGGTCTTGGCTCGCCAGTGTGTAATGTATCATTTTCCATACGTTTCTCAATCGGAGTGACAAATACAGACTCTCAGCCTGAGCATAGCAAACACAGCGATTAACTGCTCAAGAGTGAAAAAGCTAATTTTACAGAAAAAAAAATACTTTTTTTCCCATTACATTCTGCCATTGTCAAAGTTCAGCTCACTGGTTTTAAACTAAGTGCCGTATTTGCCATGTTGGAAATTCTAGATGTTGGCAGGCGAGGAAAGGGAAGGAGCACCTGCAAGCTGATGCTTCCAATATTTGGACCACCTCACATGATCGTAAAAAACGTTCTTTTGGGAACAACTAAACTGCTTCCATGTTGGCTACAGCCTCACACAAAAAGTTCTGGTGTTCTGCCCCAATGATGAGGGTCGAGGAGGGGATTATTGAGGACTTGGCTCAAAAACATTGCTTCTGCAAAATCCCCAGCATCCACTTAAAGCCTCCCAGTGGAGAACTATCGGATTCTACCCACAATTATTTTTAATCACACATCTTTTCAGACACTTGAAAACAGTATGACAAACACTGTCTCTATGAAATATGAACTCCTTTTTTAAAAATATTTTCTCTTCTTAAAACACTTTACATAGCATGTAAAATAAAAGGTATACCTGCAATAACTCACAAATCAAGAACAATTTTTACATTCTGTTCATAAAAGTGAATACATTTCATCATTAAGGTGTGTTTTAGTGAAGTGATGTCTGATTTTCGGTATTGAGTCCCATCAGGGGAACCCAAGAGAAATATTGCTTTCATAGCTGTATGCTTGACATGCAGATTATGTATGTTTGTTATGATAAGTGAGATCCCAACACGGGCCCAAAATCATATCCCAAAAATTTAATTTGGACTTCATGAGTACTTTTTTGTTACGTCTCAATTTGAAACTCTCTGGTGCAACTACAAATAGCCTTATTTGTCTTAATATGAATTCCTCAGGTTAACGCGGTATCCGTATTTGTATTAAAGAAAACAAAAATAGGAGAAATATATTGTTACAACAAACAATAACATCATTGTTTCCTTTTTTTCATCCCTGTTAAATAATTTCCCATGGACTCTTTAGGGTTTGTTCACTCCATATTTCCTTGCATTGTACTTTATGTGTGCATGCTCTTTGCAAAAAAATCCAAATCAATGAATACTTTTATCTATCTATCTATCTATCTATCTATCTATCTATCTATCTATCTATCTATCTATCTATCTATCTATCTATCTATCTATCTATCTATCTATCTATCTATCTATCTATCTATCTATCTATCTATCTATCTATCTATCGTATTTAAATATATTTGAAATAAATATAGATTTTTACATTTCTGAATGTATTTGAATACACATCATGTAGCATGGACATTGAACTCTCCTGTTGGCTGCAAGACGACTAGACGACTAAATGTGCCATATACTAGAGTGACGGCATAATTACTCTGCGTTTTTTTTTTTAAGTACCCAAATTACCAAGGGAGTTGTAAGACTATTGCAAAATACAAGAGATAAATATATAAAGAGCGACATAGTGAGCTCAAGTGACGTTTTGCTAAGCGAGAGGCTAAAACTGAGAAGCGCAGATACGTCGTACCTGCCCACTTAAAACATTGATGATAGCAACTGGTAGTGGTTGGTTGCGGGGGGGGGTGAGAAGAGAGGAGGAGACACCTGGTTTGTTTTCCCAACTGGAACTAAATCAATACTCACAGTGTGGGCTCACCCATCTGTTGACAGCTCAAGTAACCGTGGTAGCAGGGGTGAGGGGTGTTTGCAGGGGTGAAGAGACTGGGGTTTTATTGATGTGGCTTGCGGTGGATGTGCCAATGTAAGAGCTGTTGTGGAAAAAACACACCCTTGTCATCAATACAAGGGTTTCTAGTCCCACCTTTCCTCTTCCGCAATTTGAGAATGAAGCGTTTACTGCTGTGTGTTGCGCGTGTGCTGTGTTGAAATGTGTGCCGTGTGTGTGACAAGCGCAGGAGAATCTGGAAAGCATTATCAGATCTGAATAGTGTCCGCAATCAGGAGGCACTTGGAGGTGCGAAACAATGACCTCACAAAGTCTGGCAAAGGTCACTATATCAACCTTGCAATGGCAAACAAAAGGATGCCTTAGGTCGACACAGGAGTCACAAGTGCTGAGTGAAGACGTCACTTACCCATGTCACCTGAGCGGGGAAAAAGAAAATAGTTGACGGGATTAAGGGATCCATCTGAGTGCGTTTGCGTGGGCGTCTTTTTGTAGATTTGTGATAACGACAAGCTTTTCTACATTCAGTTTACTAAATGCAACTGATGACTGCAGGTATAAAGTTGGATGGATTATTACATCCATCGGCCGTAAATGCATGAAATATAAATGTTGGTAACTTTATCATAATCTACTTTCAAAACTTTTACCACCCGACAAATGAAGAAGAAGTATTTGTGTGTGAATGCATGGAGTGCCCAGCATCATGCTTTCATTGTTTTAGTGGTGTGTGAGTTGTTGATGGAATTTGGCCTCCATTGTTGGTCTCAGTGGTGAGATCATGTTCCACAAATCGAGCTGGAGCCAGACCACTTTCTCCCTGTAGCGTGTCTTTGCTGAGGTTCACTGAGATAAATCACATCATGCCATCTCATATTGGGCTTGTACTCGACAATAATCAAGGTATACGTTTTGTAATCCTTCGTTTTAGAAAACACATGCAAGGCTCCTGCGCTTTATTTGATCTATTTATTTAGCTTGAGCCTGCAGGCTTGTGCATGGTAAGTGTTCATTTTAGGAGCCTTACATTTTAAATTGGCCGTTTATTAGCATGGATCCAATGCAAGCAATAAATGCAATCTTGCTCAAACTATAAGGATTTTGCTGCATTTCTGCTGTTTATTAAATGGCCTTGTTACTGTATAAAATACTGTAAACGGGACCTCTGAATCTGAGGTTCATATATGCAACTAATAGTAAATATATTCATACTTATTCTCATTTAAAAGTTCATATATATATATATATATATATATATATATATATATATATATATATATATATATATATATATATATATATATATATATATATGAGATGTGTTTTCACACAACGGTTTGGAGTTATTGACGAAAACATTTTAGGATTTACAGAAACAACCTCCTTAAGGTCTCATCTTTTATTTCCCAGCAGCCAAACGCTTCAAATTTTAATCATAGTGTATGAAAATAAGGGATTAGTCGATGAAGAGCAAAGTTGAAAGATGAAAGTGCCAAAACTTTAAATGCATTCTCAAAACTAGGGTTTTAAATTTGGCAACATTCAAATTGCAATCACTTTGTCCAAATTTGAACTACCTATATAAATTATACATACTTTTAAAGAGAATTAAGAGTAGAATGAGAATATTTCAAGATGTTCATTTTCTGAGACTTAAGCCTGATTTTGTGAAAACACACACACATAAATAACGCAAAAATTGTTTTGTAGAAAGATGAACACACTCTTTCCATCTGTTTGGCCTTCAAAAAAGAGCGTCCATGCGCCATAAACTCTTAACTTCCTCCAAAGACAAACCCTATAAAAGGAACCACCTCTGAGAGTGTGATCTTTCCTAAAACAACCCGAGCATTCGGCTTCAACGAACTGTTACGCGCGTTGATGCCAAAGCAGCAAAGCTTCCATTCGCCACAGCCAAGATGAACAGGTTAGCAAGTCAGGTGGAGAGGCGAGAACGTCTGCTGGCAGAGGGAGGGTCTCAGCCTGACTTATGGAGGGAGTGAAAACCCAACGGGGCTCCACCACGAGCTTTACTGTTTATTTACTCTCCTCTTTAACAAGCTTTGTGATTCATATGTCAGTGTTAACTGCCTTTCGGGGACCAAATATTTATGTAAGTTAGACGTCTGCTTACTCGGAGGAAACGCACACAAAGACGTGCACAAATACACACACACAAACACACACTTATAATGATCTGTTTTTCACATTATGATATGATGTATGACCCCAAAACACCTCAATGCAAAAAACTAAGATTAGCGCAATGATGAATGAATGGCTAAATGAGCTGGTGTGTGTGTTTGTGTGTACTGAGGAAGCCTGAATTAACCCCTCACCAAGGCTTGCAAGATGATGCTCTTGTTATTTCTTCCTCACATCCCCTATGGCCATCTAACAAGATGGGGCAGTATTTTGAATCTTGAATTAGATCTGCAAGTCAGAAAAATCTGTGTAAATAATGTTTTGATCATTTAATCCATGCTCCCATGTTGATAAAAGCACAGTTTGATTTTGGACTATTGTTACTATCCCTAACCCGCCTAACCCTATCGTTACTAACCCTAACCCTGTGCAACTGTAAAATTATCATTTTCATTTGAGAGAGAGGTGTGTTATAAGAAATTGTGATCATAAGCATTACATTTAGTGAATCTTCAAGATTGAATACCCCACACCTACCAAGGTGGCCGCAATCACAAAAAATATGACCTTGAATCAAATTATAAGACTGTATTCAGTACTCAAGTGCAACACAAATGATAAAGGAACAGAGAGCAAACGTGGATATTATTTTCTGTTGTGTCTCACAGTGTAAAAAGTTGTGTGTGTTGTGTGTAAAAAGTGTTTATACTGTCTACAGGCGAAGAGATGATGACAATCTGACCCTGGAACAGAGTCATCTCTTTTCTGAAAAATGAATTGTGCATTAAAAAAAACAACAACAAAAAAAAACAATGTTGACAAGCTTCCTAGAATTAATTGTGTTTGAACAGATGAAAATAACAATAAAAAAAGGCCAGTTTATCACCACTGTTATTTCACATGATTTGTCTTCTCAAAGATTCTGTTCATTTTTCTGTCAGCGCATGATAACATCTTTTTACACTTTTAGCAAAGACACAGCCTCAGAACTTTATGGCGCACAGACTCGGCAACTTCCTGCTGGGTAAACTCAAGCGTGTGGAATGCGGAGCGGTGTTGACTTGAATGTCTGTGTTAGCTAATCTGCGGAGCTGTTTTTTATATTCCCTTACAGCCTTGTATAATCAGCTAATATAACCTGTGGTCAGAGCTGCATTATGGCCTTAATCATGATGACCGGGGTCAACCCACTTAACACCAATCTCTCCTTCATCACTTCCTCTTTACAATCTCTTTCATCTGACCATCATCAAGGCATAAAAGTAAAAGTCCTGCCAGTTTCCACCGATAGCATGTGTGATCAAGTTATGATATTCATTCTTAATTTTTTTCACCTGAGCCATATATGGTAATAATATTTTCTTGTTTCCCCAAAACATATGAATGAAATAAATATAGTGGAAAGCATCACTTAGATCATTTTTAAGGCTCAGTTCCAACAATGATCCGTGGGGATTGTTTTCACAACATTGATATCGTGATACAAAACTAAACTACACACAATCATTTCATATCAAAGACAGTTAGTATGTGTAAATAAAGTTTGATATCTAAATTCTAGACCTGAAAATATGAAAAAATGGAATATCCGGTGTTTTGTAAATGACCTCAGAATTGGCTCTCGCAGACATACGAGTCACAGTTAAACACAACATTGACACTGCACACATCTTAAGGCAGCCAGACTGGAGGAAAAAGGAACGCTCAAACAAAAGCCTTATCTATACATCTCTATTGCTGTGTCAAACTGTTTGAGTTTTGACTCAAGACTGTTGGGAGTCTAGTCATGCCTCCATGCCTGAGGATTAAGAGCTGTGTTGGCATACAGGCTCCATACCCCTATAGTCCTTCCATAGTCACCCTTATTATTTTCAGCCCAGTATACCAGGACCTGAAAATCACCCCACAGACAGCCTCTCAGATAGCTGCAATTACCCTCTTTGTTCCTTTTTGCAACCTTTGAAGTAAACATTGGGCTCATAACAGTGGAACCGTTACTCATACCACATGCTGACTGTTATCACCATGCTTGTCATTTGGAAATGCGGCATTAAATCAACAGCGAGAAGAAAATTTTAACCAGATTTTGAAGTGAATATAGAGCAGTAATAGATCGAAACAGAAGTGACGAATTGTAAGCCGATTTTCATGGACAAACAACACAAAAGATGGTAAAAAGTGTAAACATGCGCTTTTATTGAGCAATATAAATCTGACTAATGACAGCAAGAAGAGAAAACAAACCAAGGGGGGACAAGATAAACAGATGAGACAGTAGCGAGGAACACTGATAAAACATGAAAAGGGAGTTGATACTGTAAGTAGGCTGAAAAGAAGCGAACAAAAATCTAATGAGCAAGACATGGAAAAAAGGCAGACAGGGAAAAACACGACAGCAAAAAGTTTAATCAAAATGGCAGAAATCCTGACATATACCAATAGCCAAAAAACAAATCATCCAATCTGCAAATATTCAGATTTTTCACAATAAATGGCAGGAACAAGGATAACTCTTGAAAATACTTTTCTGAAAACCAAGTTGACTACTCGACTTTTGAGCATTCCCAACACTCATAATTTTGATACACAAATTTCCCCCTCCAAAAGAATTACAGACCATTTAAAAAAAGTGAAGACTAAAATAAAAAATAAAGACTTTATTTAGTGACTCATTTCAAAGAGTTAAATCAATCAGTCTACATTGCCTTTTAATTAATCATAAACTTGCTACACTCTCACTGCGTAACAGTTTTACTCAGCTTTCTTTGTTTGGAAAAATATGGGCAATTTTTTTTTTTTTTCGCCTCTTGAGGCTTTGCAGCTGATGCTGCATTGTGTCCCACTGCAGTCTTGTGTATTTTAAGGCAGGTCTTACTCAATAGAAATAAGGCCTAACGGGAAATGTTGTCATCATGTAAGTGAAACATGAGTGTTTGTTATCAGCAGTCAGAGGAAATTCGCCCTCTGAGGGGCATAATGTGCCATACGTCATATTTCCTTCATTAGTCATTAGCATTAGCACAATCGCCATAGGCAATATCCAAACAAACACGGTCGACTGCTACAGTAAAATAGCATGCCTATGAATACATTAATAATAAGATATGTTATCAGCAGACACATTGATTAAGTAGTTTAAAAATCAAAGTATTGTTTCTATATTTCATTACTTTTTTTATCTTCCTGTATTTTCTATACAGTATTTTTGTTCTTTGTTTATACTTTAAGCTGATATTTTACAGTATTATTTTATTCAAACCATTTGAATCACTTTTTGTCAGCCCTTTCTATGAGCGATAGATCAATATTTTTTGTTTTGTTTTTACTATTTGTGAATAATTACACACTTTGTGTATTCTTGCCACATTTTGTACTCTATACTTGGAGTTATGATCGATTTGAAGATATTAATGATTTGTTTAAATAATATGAGAGCAAATAATACAAGAGTCAATACACGTTTTGGGGAGCATTCAATTTTATTTTACAATTATATCTAGTTTTTAAGATTTTAAATATATATCTTTTTTAGAAAATGAAAGTAAGTTGCTTTTGATTGAACAGTGATGATATTCAGATTTTTCACAGCATCATTTACAAAATAATTATCAGTTTGTCCACCGCAAACATGTAAATGTTTTTGGTTTTCTCAAAAAAAAGTTTAGTTGTTTTTTTTTTAAAAAAAAGACTATGTTTCATAGAAAGCAACTTTGCACAGCTGTGTAAATAATTCTACTGTGAGTGAAAAACAAAATGAATTAAAAAAGAACAGTTAGTTAGTTAGTTGGTTTGGCCCAATTTCATTGTTAGACGAATGTGTTGATTGCTTGTTAAAATGTCTCCACAGCAGTAGAGTGCACCGACAAACTCGCACACAAACCCACACAAGCAGAGTCAACAAGGACCACTTCACTACACAGAGCCACCAAGTGGAACCCAGGTTCCTTGAGGATTGCATTAACCCCGTGACTTTCACAGACAAAAAAAAAAAATCTTGGCGTCTATAGAAAGCCCCCTATAGGATGTTAGTTTTGTGAAGTTTCCGAGCAAATCGCAAACAAGAGTTGTCCTTTGCCCTCTTTTTTTCATTCCGCCGTTTTATTTTGCACAAACGGGCAGCCACCCACCTCGACCCAGCCAACGAGCCACAAAGGCTCCAAAGCTGCAATGAAAGACCAAGACATTTTTCTAAAAGAGAGCATTTTCATCAAGTCTATGGTCATTTTTAAGCACTGGGGTGTGAATGAGCTTTTGGGATGTTCAGGCTTTAGATGAACATCATTAGGAACGTCTCGAGCCACTGCAAAGTGCAAAGGCCGGCAGCATGCATTTACGCGTAATGATAAAGCTCTGCAAGATGCTTCCCCTTCTTTCTGTCAGCGATCTTCCGTTTCAATCCTCACACTCCAAAGTAGCTCACCGACATTGCAAGAAACTGTCTTTAACAAATGCCATTAGTGGCACTCTTTCCAATAAAGGGCAAAGATGAAAGACGGGGACACACTTTTTGTTGCAGTAAAGCTGAGTCCCAATACTACCCTTTAAATCTTGTTTCATTACTTATCGCTCAATTTGTGAGTTCACGAGAACCCAACTACAGATGAGGAGCCCATAAGCACCAAGATAGATCCCGACCCCTAGATTCTACTCAAGCTCCCTCGACAACACATATTTTTTTATTTTAGTTTTATTCAATTTATTACTCAAATAAACAACGGGGTAAGTGATACATTGCAATTTATGTTTTCATTTAAGTGTTGAAGCGATTAAACAGTAAATATCTCTTCTTCTTCTAATCTATTTACTGTAAGTTTAAGTTCATTTGGCATTTTGGGAACAAGCTTCTATTTTGACATGGAAAAGTACCAATAAGAAAAATGAAACTTCCTATTGTTCTTAGAAGGTAAGTAAGTATAACGATGCAAAATACTTTGCACACATTGCCTAACATTTGTGTCTACACTGCATCTGAAATATTTGCATGAAATCTTGGTTGTGAGTTGTTTATCTCTCTCTCTCTCTCTCTCTCTCTCTTTATTTTTACATCTTGTTAGTCTCTCCTGAGCCATATCAACAATCTCCATCAGCGCTACACAGCGCATAAGCGTCGGCCGGGCTGGCAGCTCCCGCTTATCCAATCGGCTAGCCCATCAGAGTACTTTTTCACGACGGCTTGACAGGACTGCAATGGCGGCAATTCCTCAGGGCCGGTTGGGTCACCTTTCATGTTTGACTCATTTTCCATTTGAATTAAATTACAGAGGATCAGCAGCACCGCCAAGTTGAGTGAGGAATTTGTCAAACCCTCGCAGGATTCATGATTAAGATATACATTTTCAGGAAAAAAAATAAATCCAATGATTTAATTGAATTAATGGGTATAATGGCTAATCAATGGGATCCTAAAAAAATAGCGTTTAATAATCCTGATCGTCCAAGATTGTTTTTTGTCACCTTTTACTTATTTTGCTCAGCATTCGAGTTGTGTTCAAGCCTATTGGGGTAAGTTCTGCTCCATCTTCTGAATGCCACCCAGCATGTTGTAAAGCACACCATATGACTTTTGGGTGAGAGTTATGGCCCTCTAACAGGGAGTGAAAGGTCAGCCCTTAGGACACAAGTACCGGATAAGGTGATATTATGGGCTTAGCATGTGTTGATCATGGATCTATCGAATGGTTGCGTGGATTCCTTTCAAGCAACAGGAGTATTGCGCAGCTGTTAGATAAACACAAAAATGTGGGATTTTTTTCAAAATGAGCATTTGTATGTTGCAGCATTTTTCTTAGACTTTTCCCAAAGAAAGAGTCTTTGTGTTTGTGACGTTTTCCAATCTTTCAGCGTTTATAGTTTTTTGTATGTGTCAAGTGGACCACACTGCTTCAGAATTAAAATAGGTGCACTTAATTGACCAGTTCACTTAATTGGATTTTTCATCTGCTGGATGTTTCTTTTTTCGAACCTGTGTAAATTACTGATGGAAGTGTGTCAGGCGCACAGATAAAATAACGATGACCAATTAACAATTACAGCGGGATGATGAATGACGGACCAGTCAAAGCTAAAGTGTTGACTTTTGAGGTCATTTTAATTTGATAAACATGAAAAAAAATCACTCATATAACTCCGCTCTATTTACTTTTCTATTAGTTTCTGCAGTCTTGCCCCAGGTGGAGGATTTTAAATATTCAAGTTTTCCTTTTTAAACAGGTATGGTTGGATCAAGAGAATGACAGCAAGTGGCATCACTGCTTTGGATGACAGTGGCAAAGAGATTTGAAAGCTGAATATCTTGGGGAGTCTGAACATCCCGACTGTCATTGTGATCCCCTCAAAAATAGATGAATGGACGGGTGGATACAGTTTTCCTCAGTGTTGAGGTTTTGAGAAAATGTAATGAAGCTTCACATGATGTTTTCACTGTGAAATGCTTCTTCTGCAGGTGCTCAAATATCTTAAATTTCAAGTCCAATGTCATCTATAACAAAACCCTACATAGTGTATTTCTGGACTGCATTTTCTATTTTTGTCGTGTTCACACTTGCTTGGTCACTCCATGAGGTACAAGTGGCTTCATCCAGACCTAATACTTCACTAGAGGAATAGAGATCCGTCATTTCCTCAGGATGAATCATGAAGACAAATGGACATTGAGCAGACCCACAGGAAGACACAAGCTAATGCAGACAGTGTGCGCAAAGTCGTTTAACACTAAATTCACTTTGAATATGTAGAGATTAATCTCACCTCCAGGAGATGAGTCATGGATATGTTTTTTAAATAAATGTTACTGTATTGCAGGTCTGTTCTTATTTACACAGCTGGGTGGACAGTAGATGCTTGATGAAACATTAAATCACAACTACGGTAAAGAAGTTTAACCATTCACAATGCACATGTTTCAGCTAAAACTGGGGGACATTCATTTTAGCTATCGTCATTTTTAAAGAACGATTATTTCAACCACAAAAAAGTGGTCTTTTAAGATCATTTGGTGGATTATTTATGAACATAGTTTTTTTGTTAGCATTGTGGCGAGGCGAAGAAACCACGCGTTGCTGTGCTAGTGGAGATCTTTACTCTTCGCATGCCATCACAAAACTGATACAACAAAGTCCAAAACAGCAAAGACAAAGCCAACAGGTTCAAAGCATCAAAGGATCATAGAGACATGCCTACTGGGTGAGAGACATGGTCCTAGTGTCCGCCACAGCATAGTGTTTTTTATGTAATCAAGGTCATTATAAGAAACAATAATAAATAAAGATATCAGACTATAAGGCACAAGTCTATATTTAAGATTTTTATGCAAATCTGTATAAAAATACGTACACACAACAGGTAGAAATCATTTTTATGTTTGTCTGTCTTGATAAAGGATGAAGACATGTTGATTTTGCTTCAACTTTGCCATCTGTCATGTAAACCCGAACTTGGAATGTAAAATCTGTAGCACTGACCCGAGCGTTGCTTTTATGGAGGGCCCTGACCACATTTGAAAGTGTCACCTCCAATTTGTGGCAGCATCTGTAAGAAAACACAAGTGCCGATCTGCTTTGATGGACATTATGACCGAAAAAAGGTCAGCCTATATAAACTTTGACCTCAAAACCTCACAAATAGTCAAAATACGCAAAATTCCTTGACATCATATGGATATATGCATTCTTTGAAAGCCTTTTAAAACTGGAAGGAAAAGACAAAAACATGCTATCACAAAAGTGACCCTAACTCATTTAAAGAATCAATATTTAATAATCTTACACAAAAGAAAATATGAGATACATCTAACGTTACACAGGAGCGTAGCAAAGAAATGCGTCTGCCTTTGCCATGGTGATGTATAGTTTAGCTAAATTAGTGCTTTACGTTTCTATCTCTTTAAAGTCCTTGCTGTTTATTAAAATTATCACATCAAGTTTTTTTCAACACATAACTGATACGTCCCATTATCAATTAGATCAAGCTTTCTTTTATTATGGAAATGAACCTTTCAAAAAACAACTTTCACTGTGAGATGAGATGACTGATAAAGGAAACCTTTTCCTCTGTGAAAGTGTCCTTTCACATGGCAACACGAATATCATTTTGTTTCTAAGAACACTATTTGTTTCATAGGGTAGTAAGTTAAGTGTGAAATTGATTCATTTTCTTATAGTGCCCCTTACAAATGGGATGAAGACAAAACGAGGCTTTAAATTCAAGTGCGATGACGTCTCTTTTCTGAGACAAGCCAGAAACGTGCGCCCCAATGGAAGACTGTCGTCAAGCTAAAGAATGTAACTTGGCCCCAGATAACATGAGATATGAATGCATACATGGAGTATAGGGAAACAAGACAAGAAGGTTTATGGGGTCTTCTCTCAACTGTGAGGACAGGAAGAGTGAAAAGGGGGGTTGTGAGGGGAGATGAGCATGAATTCCCCCTAACTACAGCAGTGTATTTATGGGCCACCCGTAAACCCCTGGTGATCTTGGGCCTGGCCGCTCAGCCTGTAAACCACCAGTTTAAGAGCATCCCGGAATGTTATGAACCTCGACTGAAAACGATGAGGTAAGACGACACCTTCAGGTGTGACGGCCTGCAGAGTAAACTTAAAAAAAGACAACCTATTAGCAGTCTCACAAGACAGGAAAGATTCCTTTTTTAGTTGATCCAAACAGGGAATTCTAACCACAAGTGATCCAGAACAAGTGGGATCAACGCCTCTCTTCATGGACCCAAAGAGCTAAAGAGAAGGTGAGTCAGGGTGGAATCGGGTAGACAGAGGAGAGGAGGCATGATGTGTTTACCGCCATGCATGGATGCACACCGTATTGTCAAAGAGTTGAGAGCAGACAGGACACTTTGCCAATCATTCAAACTCACACATTTACAATGTGGTTGTGTGGGTTTGTAGAAACATTTCACATTTTCAAATAGCCTTTATCATGCTATTTTAAGCTTTTCACAGTTTTAAATCCAGGCACGTAAATTATGAAATACAGCATTAGCTGTGGAGCATTAAAAAAATCTATGTCTTATGAAATATGTTGTGCTGCCATGCTCCCGCCGTGACATTGTTCTACAGTCGACAGCCACGGCAAAACAACAACAATATAACTGACACTGTAGCTCAGTAATGTGAAATTTCAACTCCCTTGTGTGTATTTTTCCCCATTGATTCCTTTATGATATCATAAAAAAAAAACATCCAAGGAATTTCCATAATTTGTAAAATAATTCCACAAAGGGTCAAAATTCATTTGAAACCATTTTTATTCAACAATACATCAAATTTAGAACAATATTTGTCATCTCATTATGTCATTGTGTGGCCCAGTTCCACTATTTTTCAATGCTGCTTGATAGATATTCCATATTGCATTTGTTAACTCCGGTCAAAACCCAAAACAATAGCAGGGATTGATTGCACCATGGCAAATAATGGGACATTTGCCATTCATGTATTGACATATGAACTTAGTTTTTCTTCCAGGCAATAAAAACCACCGTAGCATTTCACAATGCTGCGGGGGGTCAACATGTTGAATTTCCTTTCAGGGACCAGCAAAGTACACTTGAAAAAAAATTCACATTCATGACCATGTAGTCTTCTGACACATGCCGGAGCAGCTGTACGAGCTAAAGGAGCTCGTGTAATGTGTTACAGTCAGTGACATTGTGGGATGTTTTATCACCTGTCCTGTGGTGTTGATGTGGGCTTCCCCTCTTGGAAACAGAGCCAATGGCCCTTTATTGTCCTGTTAAATCCACATGAGACTGTCAGAAGACGGCAGGTAGACAGCGGTGGAATATCTACCACATCAGGCGAAAAAAAAATGATTAATAACACCTCTTAGCATGTCTCAGTGATCACCACGTGTGATCCGTTTTAACATGTGTAACACGACACACAGTATGTTTTACACATCATGTGATATACTTTGGATCTTGTGCTTTTCCCTTCCGTCTTGATTTGTATCTCATCCCATCATGTCAGAACATGTGAGTCTGTTTTTAGGTGCTTCTTCTACTTGAGTGTAGCCATTTCTGAAGTGTATATTCCTGGTAACATTTACCAGAGGATTCTTGACTTTTGTTGATGTTGTGAGAGCATTTTTCAGCCATTATCTACTAAACTTCCGTTGAGTGTTATGAATGTACCTGACTAATCATTTTTGTTAATATTTGAAGCTTGTACAATGGTTCTCTTAACTATATAGTCCGTCTTGTATTGATGCATTTTGTTCTCAACTAAGTCATCAGAAAGTCTAGTCAACTTCATTGATCTAAATTTGTGATTTAAGTGTTCCGCTAATCTTTATGAGTACTGCATTTATTTTGTATGACCGCACTTTTCAGCTCAGAAAGAAAAACATGGGGCGACACTGTGTTCACCACAAAATTTCTGCTAATTTCTTTCCTTTGACCTTCGGTCATTTCAAATATTCACAGATTCGGACTCACTTATTTGCAGCCCCATGCTCACCAGGGGCCAGCAGGGATAATGGAGGTACCTTCCATGCTCGAGGTCAAATTTAATGGAAAGCTCTCGTGCAAGCTGCCTCAACTATGTCTGCTCGAGCCAATCAGAATCTTCATCATCTCCCACCGGAACCAAAACATAGAGTATGTGCAAATGCTCTTGAGATGGTCAGGAAGACACTTTGGCTAATGATGTAATGATGTTAAGTGCCATCACCATGGAAGGAATAAGGAGGCTCGGAGATTGACTTATTTTCATAAAGCACGCAGCAGACAACACACTTATCTTATCTTTCCCTCCAGCTCATGCAAGTTGACCGAGTTGACAGCCAACATGTTCTGTTTTAAATGTTATCATCTCATCACTAAATGTTGCTCCCCTGTGGTGCCTCTGCCCTAAACCTGTACACAAAGGAAATAAAATTGAAAGCAGACTTAGTGGAACCTTTAAGGGGGTCCTCAAAAATGATTAGCTAACATCCACCAAGTACAAGACTAAAGTATTACATTTCAATATTGTCGAATGAAAATGGACACTCGAAGCATACAAGATTTGATCTAAGGGATGTACATGTAGTCTCTTTTAAATCCATTCACCAATTGTTACAAATAAGAAGAGGTAGACCAGTGCATCAAGTAAGTTATCTGAAAGGATAAAGTTAGGATCTAATTGGGTGTCTAGGCACATTTTACAATTCAAAGTAAATAGCCATGCTTCAAATTCTGTCTAGTTTGCATTTTACATTCAATAACAACATGATACCTTTTCACAAACTTTCATTTTGCACGGACATCAGTTGTCAGGATCTCAGATCACTCTTTGCTTTCCAGCATGCTTTGAACTAAAAAAAAACAAATTAAGAAATATATAGCATATAGCATATAGCATATAATAGTTTAACCGTGCATATTTGTCCCCTGTGAATAATCCATCATCAGAAACAGTCAGAATGCGCACCAATCAACACTGTGGATTTTGTGTTAACGAATTTTGTATGTTTCTCTTTGTATGTGAACCTCTCATGTGTGCATGAGAAACTAATATGGTAGCTGTATACTGTAGTACTGTATATAATATAGGTGTCAAGTGTGTTGTATCCTTGGATTGAAATCAAGTGGTCCCAAAGAGCATATGTCCTCCACTGAGGGTTGACTAGGGCCTTGCTTAGACCTTTCAAGTATTTATTGACTCAGTCAAATTAAACCCCGGGGACCACTGTGATTAACGGAATGTTTTATTTCACTACTGTGGTCACACAGGCTTTTCGAAGACATGCTTGTATTTGTACAATGGTGTAATATGTAGTATGTGCTCTTATAAGTGACATTTTAGCTTTTGTGTGTGTGTTTCCTGCAGTGTGCAGTTAAGTATGAAAACACAGGGCTGAGTTTATCTAGTGTAGTTAAAACAGCAGGGCATATATTCACAGCAAGAAGAGAAGCCTAGAGGCTCTTTTGACTGTATTTAATTAACAAAAAAATCACAGCATTATTTCTATTATATGTGGTTAAAACAAAAGAAAGTAGACCTTATTGCTGAATAATACGTTGCTGACAGTTCGGGGTTTGGGATGCAGTATCTTGTTTGCGGAGTCTCACACGTGAGATAAAACAAAACAAAACAAAACAAAACAGAAGACACTAAACAACAACAACAACAACAATAATAATAATAACAATAATAATAGGGTGGTTAGCATGTCCGCCTCACAGTTCAGAGTCCTGAATTAAATTTCAGCTTGCCCCAGCCTCACTGTGCGGACTTTGTTCTCCCCATGCCTATGTGGGTTCTCTCCTCCAACATTTCACAAACATGCATAGTAGGTGAGACTCTAAATTGTCCTTAGGTGTGATTGGGTGCATGAGTGGTTGTTTGTCTCCATGAGCCCTGCAGTTGGCTGGAAACCAGTTCAGGGTGTCCCCCGTTGACTACTCATAGACTGGTATAGGCACCAGTAGGCCAGCGAGGATAAGCGGCTATAGAAAATGAATGATGAAGGGATAATAACAAGAAGAAGAAGGAAAAACTGGAAGCAATAAAGTTATCCTCTTTTATCAAAAGAAAGTACAGTACTATTTAGTCTATAAAACAACAATAACATTGTTACAATTATTCAGCCATCCATATTCTAAAGCTGCTTAGCCTCACAAAGGTCAGGCTTGCTGGTATCTATCCCAGCTTACTTGGGACTGTAGGCAGGGTCTTCATACCCACAAAAACATTTTGACATTCTCCTTCACCAGTCCATTGATGAATCAAATTCATAATTCTTCATCTACCGTAACCAAGATTGCTTTTCTTTTCCAGCATGACTGTTCCCTGGTGAACAAAGTATGGTCCTTAAAAGCATGCTTGGGTGAATTTCATGTGGAAGAACTTACACAAAGCTCTAACCTCAAGCCCATGAAGCACCTTTGGGATGAATAAGCCAGCAGGTGCTCTCAGGTCTTGGCTGCTGTAGGTCCGGTGAGTCGTTTCGGCTGATTTCTCCAAGACATAAGTCTTAGTATTGTCTCTCTAAATTCTTACAAAGTCTTTGGTAAAAATAAATGAAAAAAGGTATTTAATCAGAATTGGCCACTTGTATTCTACTGTTCTGAGCACAATATGACATCCATTTCCATGTGCAAGAGTGTGTGTATATATATATATATATATATATATATATATATATATATATATATATATATATATATATATATATATATATATATATGTGTGTGTGTGTGTGTGTGTGTGTGTGTGTGTATGTATGTAGTTATTTATTTATGAGTTGTTCAGTAAAGGAGGGCTTGAAAATGGCTAGATTTGAAAAAAACTAATGAACTGATATTTTCCACAAGTGACATTTGAATTATTATGTTTGTGCATGTATGTGTGTGGCAGTTAAACAGTTGCATATAAATTAGTCAATGTTTTTATTTAGTGCCTATAAAGTATCTTTCACCCGCGTAATACCCGTACTTAGCTTTAGGAATGTTTCGTTTTCCCCCTGTGGAGTTATACATCAGTTTTACCCCTACAATAATCACTGCTGCTCAATTTATTAGCAGCGCCAAAAAGGTTTATGTTCGCTTCAAAGTGTCATCTGTTCAGTGAACTCAGCTGGTTTCCATTTTTCTGTCATTATTACGAACTTGAATTCAAAAGGCCACAGTGCACGGAGAAATCAATACCGCGTGGACACATGCCGTTGTAGCTAAAACCTGTACAATGAGTTATGTGGGGTTCAAGATTAAACCTGTTTGAATTTTTTTTTTTCAAACTCCCAAAATTGGAATACGTGTGAAAATATGAGTGAGATTTGATGTGGTATGACTCAGATAATGATATGTTCATTTTTAAAATTGTTATTATTTTTCTCTTATGTTTTTATTTATCATTTTTAAATTACAAGGTGACCTTATCTTCATCGGTCATAACATATTATTCCAGAACATTTGAAGGTTATTCAGATGTTTACTTGACTTGATGGTTATGATTTTTTTATATTATTATTATATTATCATTATTTATTATTATTATTTTCTAATATCTATTTACTTTAATTTTTATTTATAATATTTTTTTTATTTTATTGTATGTTTTTGCATCGTCTTCCAGGTTTGTTTGATGTTAAACTCAAACATTCTTTCTCTTTAGGAAAACGAAGTGATTAGTCCGTTTGCTTTCCAATATTTTAGTGATGGGACGTTTTCTCTTCAAAGGGAGCTGTTCATTTAGGGATCATTTGTATATTATGCTTTTGTATTGTTTTATTTTGTTTATTTGCATATAGTGAAACATCAATGTATTTCTCATAAAAGAAAGACTAGGATTGGGGATGCACTGCAATTTATGTCACACTTTAAAGTGTTTAAGAGGTGGGTCATTAATCTACGATAATGACATGTGGACTGAGCTCATGTCATAGGTTATACATTAGACATGTTGGAAAATGTGCCAAACGTTGCTTCATTTTGATCAATGGAAAAGTCTAAAAATAAACATTTACTATATTTTTTAGAACTGAGGAAATATAAAGGACACTCTATAAGCACTATAAGCACTCTATAAAACGTATTGCATCTATCAAGTCTTGCATGCAGCCACTCCTACTTGGTCGCCGTTTTGACAATGCACGCAGCATTGCTAAGATGCCTCCAGAAGCAAGAGAGCGTGAGCTGGCGACGTTGAACACCTCTTTATAAAAACTCAGAAGATCCGTTCAAAACAATCGTTTCGTCCGTGAACATCAGCTTACACAATGACAAATAAACTCGGCCATTCAGAGATGATGTAATTGTGCAGATAATATTAACTCAAGGTAGGTGGCGAGGTGTGGTAAAACTAACAGAAGCCGTAGGTTCATGTTGACTAGCTGATCACAAACAGTCAGTACCACGCTGGGAAAATATTTGGGCTGAGAGTTTGCCCTTCGGTGGTGCGCCGTGACGAGGTCTTGTTTGGCCAGTGTGAGTGTGCGCTGAGTGGGGTGATCCCGCACCTCCGTTTGAAAGATGTAGTGGGAGCGGGGGGCCCCGAGAGGCAGAGGGTCACTTCTGTTTTATGTTTGCTCAAACCTGCTTGTGTAGGCTTCTTTGTATTCAGGAGAGGTGAGGCTCCACGTGATTGCTCACAGGACCACAATGAATCACGCAACCTCTCTCTCTATCTTTTCGCCAAGCATTTGTTTATGCCTGACACACATTTACACATGCGCACATCGTTAGTTGAAATTTTGGCACGCTCACTTTGGCGCTTGTGGAATTCACAGGTCCGTTTTTGACCTTTGCCTTTCAAAACAAATCCTCAAAGGTGAAATAAGTCATCTTTGTCTGCAGCAGCTTTCCTTTTGTTTTCATCTTAAGTGTGCAGAGAGGCTGTGAACAAATTTGTCACGGTGATCTACTTACGTAATTGATTGTCGTTGAAAAACAGATGACTAAATTAAAAATCGATAATTGAGTAATGGGACAGGTCACACGGGCACTCACGTGACGTTGTGTCTTCCAGACGAATATTCTAATAAATTCTTCAGGTTTGTTTTGAGCTTGTCACAAATTACATTATTTATTTCAGCTGAATTTCCCCAGAAGGATTATGATGTGTATGACAAATAAATAAATAGGTAAAGTTTCTATGCTTAATAAAATGAGCCCCTGGGAGGAAAAGTGGGCTAATTCCATTTTGCAGGAGTTTTTAGGTTTTATGACTGCAATAAAACCAGGCATCTTGTTGATTTATATGGGAATGAGTCATTCTTGAGGATACTTGTTTTGACATGGTTTAAACTCAGATGTTGTCATTTTGCCAGATGTAATGATTTTGTTGTGAAATATAATGAGACCACGGTAAAGACACTCTCATGATCTTCAGGCTCAAGGATTGGATGCCAATTGGGAGGGGCGGAGATACGCCAAACGGCCTCCCCCAACCCGAGGGGACATTCTGATGTCAAATTTAAAATAAAAAGTTTACATTTGTGAAACGTAAATCCAATTAAAGACTGCTTTTTTTTCTAATACACGCATATGACTATTTTTAAACATAGAAATAAATATATAGAAATAAAACACTTATTAAGTTTTATAACAAATTATGATGCATGTAGCTACGGTTAAGAATTTGTTTATTTATTTTTTACACCTTACATCCATTAACTTTGAGTGAACTTTAGTTTCCAATTTTTTAATTGGATTGGAAGTAATCGATGATCAGATGAAGTGCACCGAGAACGTGTTCACAATGGCAGTCAAATGTATAAGCAGTGGAACATGTGTTGCATATAAAACTGTCACTAAAACCTTAGTCACCTTGTTAAAGCCTCTCACTTATGAAAAATAAATAAGTGAGCGACAGTCGCTACAAACACTGAAGGATTATTTACCCTTGAGAAAACTATTGCAGAGGTAACATTCTTCAACATCTGCAGTGAAATCATTCCGAGTCTTTCGGACAAGCTCAACAGTCAATGTGTTTTCTGATGAGGTTTTAGTTTAAAGACATAAAATAAGTCACCATTTTGTACTAAGATGCCCCTTGTCAAGCGTTGTTATTCAATCTGTTGCTCTTAATTGAAAGGAGAATCTCTTTATAGTCTACAAATCCATGAATTCCCTGTGACCTGACAAGCATGGAAAGCTATGGCAATGTAAAATGGCTGTCGGTGGCTTCACATATAATTTTTTAATCCGTTTTTTTTTTTAAATCATGGTCCCTTGAATGATTGCATTTTAGATTATGGGATTAGTGTTCCAAATGTCACTTGTCCAGATATACAGTAAATTCCCCTGTGTAATTCTGATGATTGTAAAAAATACGGCTGTTAACTTCATCGGAATCTTTGCCCCTTTCCAGTGCCCACCCTGTGAAAATGCATGCACGGTAGGGAAACTTACATTCTTCAAATCATCTCCAAATAAGAGGATCTTATTTTAGTTACAGCTCCTGTGTCACATACACGCACACACACAATTTCCCTGGAGTGTCAGTTGACATGGTTTTCCCAGAGATCTACTGTATGTATACATTCATCTCGGTCCATCTTTGTTCCATATGCGTATGCCCCAGTAAGTGGCTCCCACACATGGAGGTCGCTTTGGGAATTGGGAATTTTTCTGTAACATACAGCAGCAAGATTTGTAATCTGAATCCAAACTATGACATGATTTAAGTTCCAATGTCAAAAAACGTATTTGCTAATTATTCGACACACATCTACTAAACAGGCAACAAATATGATAGTAGCCATCTTAAAATACTACAGGGCCATTGTTTTGTTGGTAAGATACATCAAAGTTATTCTCACAGATTTGTGCTTTGTACGACACCAATGCTCCCACAGTTTTTGGCGTTTTGTACTCCAGAGTTTTTCTTCCTGTTCCGTCAAGCAAATAGCTTCCTGTTCAACCCAACCCAAAATGTATAAAATTCTACATGATTTTGTGTAGGTTGGTGCATCGAATGACATGGATCATGAACTGATTCTTGTAGGGATGAAGTACTCCCTCCCATTGATTGTATTTGGTTGTTTTCATGTGACATTTGAGCCTGCTTAGACTCTTGAATCCTTGAAACATGGCTAAAACAAATGGGCTGTAACTGACAGTACAGTAAGGCAACATGGAAGCAATTTGATATGAATGAAAGCCAGCGCTTTTGAGTGAATCGTTTTAGTGTATTTTCTTTGCTCTCTCTAATCATTACATACCAACTTGTCAGGAATGTGGTCTGCAGTGTCATGGCTGAATGATGGAACAGTATCACTGTTGATTCCTGCAGTGAACCCAGACAGGAAGCGTTTCCTACAGTTTTCATGTGTCTTATCTTGAGCTAAGTGAAAGCAAGGCAGGCTTTGTCTGTTTGTGGGCTTGCTTGTTTGTCTTTTTTTTTTTTTTTTTTTTTTTTTTACCTCACACACAAATCACCACAAAAACAAAACATGTAGTTATTTTTGTTTCTGTTGGAGAGACATTATGACTTTGGTCAAACAAATTTCAAGTAAATCATCACACATTTGCACTTTTTTAAATCAGATGCTACTAAAAACTGTTCAAAAGGCATATTGGCAACAAAAAAGGTTTGTTGTTTCCCCCCCAAATTTGTAAAAATTGAAGACAGCTTGCAAATTTTGAATTTAAACCAGAAAATTGAAGTTATAATTAGCATTTCGTGGGCCATACAAAATGAGGTGGCGGGCCGGAACTGACCCCCGTGCCATGAGTTTGACACTGCTGACACCGGTCATTTGGCTGACTCTATATAATGTTGTCAATCTGCTATTTGACATCAAAATGAAGCACATTCAATCATAGTTTCACACAAGCGGTGTATCAAGTGACAAGACCAGGCTTTGGAACAATACCCTGTCAGCTTTCGGTGACGTTTTTATTTATTCTTGATTGCCTCCAAATGAAGTAATACAATTTCATAGAATTATATTATTTTTGCAATGGATCCAGGTGGGTGTGGAAGTTTGAGTTTTGCAAATTCTGTAATTTTCCCTATTTAAAGGGCGGAAACCCTGAGAGACATAGGCGGTGGTGCGGAATAAGCAGTAAACCTCTGTGAAACAAAACAGGGCATGCTTCTCAATCTAAATTTTATTTGGATTTCAATGGCTTTTTCTAAAAGTAGGAGTTCTCATCAACTTTGAGAGCAAGATAGATGAACATGCTCTTAAAATCCCATGAGGAAAATTAAAAGATGGCACAGTGTATGATACACGCACACACACGCATGCATACACAACACAATAACAAGTGGAAGTTTATACATTCATTTAAATCATCTAAATCCATCCATCCATCCATGCTCCATTTTCTTTAGTCGCTTATCTTCAGCTATAAATAGCATTAAGATAATATAGATTCAAATCAGCTTCATTTAAGAAATGTTCTCCTAACATAGTTAGCTCAATGTGATTTAATGGACTGCACACATTCGCCATGCTTGTATTGTGAAGTGAGTGGCATCAGCAAAAAGATACAAATGACTCGAGGAAAAGTAATGAAATGGGCAAGAGGAAGATGGAGGGAGAGGGAAATTTAGCATTTGCATCATAAACAACAAATCTGATTATCTCTTCCAGACAGGTAATTAGTATTCACCTCATGTCCCCCTCTTTGACCTTCCTCCTTTGATTCAGACAATCCAATGCTGGCTTCTCATGGCTAACAGAAGCTTTAAGATAATTTTTTTTTTCTCTCCCTCACAAACTGTTTAACTAACACTCCCCCCAGTCTTTTATGTCACGTGTACAAAGATAAAGTGAGGTTTAATGGGCGCTTGTGGATAACACAATTAAATCACTGGGACCCCACTGTCTCAGACAGAATTGAGACAGTTGGTGGTTCAGGCCCATGGGTGCTTTGCTTTATCTTGTTTAGTGCAATTTGAAACGTGACACATAATGTGATCATGTTGCACATACTAAAGGAGTTTATTTTAAAATCAACTCAGGAAATAAGTTCATGAAATGGACTTAGTTCAAAACTCAAATGACTTTCTCAATAAGAGTTCCAAATGTATTGTAGAGCAATGTGAGGGGAAGTATTGCAGTGGAAGCAGCGCTATTGATGATCTACAGATGTATGCTGTTGGACAGATATAAAACTGCGGTGGAAAAATTAGGTGCAAAGAACTTAACACAACTCCGTCTAATATTGGTTAATAGTTTGTTTTTATTGTCACCTCAGAGATTTTATGGTCCATAAACTTGGCACATGTGTCGTTATGAATGACTTTTACTGCCTTTTGATCCCAGACCAACATTATCCCACCTGCCAGGTAAAAAAAAAAAGAAGAAAAAAAAAAAGAAGCAATTTCTTGCTAGCTGGTGGCATTAAGTAAGTATCCAAGTGTAGTAAAGTGTCCAGCTATGTCAAAAACACAAAGCAAGTGTCACATTTGGTTTGGCATGTATTTCCCACACACACATACACAGAGCTTCATGCAGGAAAGGGACTTTACTATTCTGGCATACAGGAGATCAGCTCTGGAAATGCTCACATGCTCCGTGATCTTATTGGCCCGCCAACATTTCTCAAGACTGAGAGTGAGAGTTTGAGACAGTGTAACCTCCAAGTCCAAAGTCAAACAAAATACGCTGCGTGGTGCTGTTTGACTTCCCAGTTTTTTTGAATAACAAAAGAAGGTTTTCCATCTTCCATGACTCATCATGATTAAAATGTAAACTAAAATCATTTCTTCCAGAGTTAACTCACCATAAAAAAATACAGGCTATGCTGCTCAAAACATTGACTAAAAAGAAAACAAAACTGCTAACTGTTAAAAACACATATGAGATGGTGTTTTAATACTTTTGCTTGTTGTTATAAGCAGTGGCACCATTAGGCCTGCATTTGGGGGCTGAAACACCTTTCTAAATGATTTGGTTGCATATTTAATGTATTTTTACTTGGTTTTTAACCATTCCATTCCATGTAATAAGAGAATGTCCATCTTTACCGGTAATCCTGTCCATGTCCATGATGTCACCATCTGGGTGAAATTTCAGATCTCGTGTCTTTTTTCAATGCTTTCCCTTTGATGTAAAAAAAAAAGAAATCAAAGGACTTTAGAAAATACTGCAGGAGAGTTGAATTCCATTTGAATCTATGCACGGAGTTATGACAGTGCAACCTGCCAACTTGCCACTGCCAAACACGTAGGGTTAGGTACATTACAAAGGCTTGTTTGCTTCTCTTTCATTACAAAACAATTTGTTCGTATTAGTCATCCTCACATCACACAGCAGCTTGTCCCTCCCTTGCAAAAGATAATAATAAGGTGTGTGGATGTGTGTCAGCTCTGTGACACTAAAAATCCTTCCTAATGTAAGTTCAAGGCCTTTAACACAAGCAAAAGGCTGTTTCACAAATCGTTTGTATATATTTGATGTCATATAGGAATTAAGTAATGTTGTAATGAACTGTGAGGATACCAAAAAATTATTTTGACCCTTCTTTTGACAGTCATGTTGGATTTATTTTCTTAGCCAAGGAGGTAGACTCAGTTATTCATTTTAGCGTCAGTGATTGCTCAATGCTATTTTGTGGTATATTCAATTTATTCATTTATTTAATATCAGCTTTTTCATCGTTTAGTTACTTCCCAATATACCTGTCAACATTTTATTAATGGGAGTACAGGCACTTATTTTTTCCTATTGAAGCACCATAGTGAAATAACATACATTAATTAAGATTCAATTATGAGTTTGGTCCTTTACATGTCAGAAAAAGAGTAAAAATGTTTCATTTTTTTCTAGTTAAAGCAAATATTTTCAAAGGTTTTGGGTGGATTCAACTCCAGTACAATAAATATGCATACATGAGGACTGCAGACATAAAAAAAAAAAAAATAAATACTGGTATGATGCTCAAATTCTGAGGATTTGTACATTTAAACTACATCTCAAAATAATTAATCGGTAATCAAAAATGTTTATTGATTAATTTGACAATTCTTTGTCGATGTATTAATCATCATGGCTCTAAAGTATTAATGTTAAAGATGTCCTCCATCAACAGTTACTGTAATTGTTAGCATAAACAGACTGGGCAGATTAAGCAGACATCGTGCGCTCAACTGCAAAATAAATCAATGCTGGACCTCCTTGCTGAACCACGGCAGAACAAATGAATCGCACCAGAACATTAATTCCCAGCCAGCCATGTGTAAACATGACATAGTCAAGGAGTGGCGATGAAGGATACTCAAGAACTCACCGGATGACCACAGTTGACAGATGGACTTGACCGTTTAGGATTGTCTGTGAAAAAAAAAAAAAAAAATGCACTCATACAGCAAATTTGAAATTTAACTAATCCACAACACTGATTTAGATTTGTAGAAGATAAGACAGTAAAAGTGCACTGAAAATGAATGAGGCTGTAACGATATTATACATTCAGTTATTACTTGTTATTAACTTTCACCCATGGCCACGAAAGACCAAAAAAGTGGTGCAGGCAGATCACCGTGGCCTTTTTGGTCAACGTGATCTCCATTGTGCTTGTGTGATTTTTCACAAGGTATTTCAGTTCAACCCCACATTTCAAAAACATGTCATGCTAGATTAATTGAAGACTCTAAATTGTCCGAGGTGTAAATGTGAATATGAATTCTTGTTAGTCTATACTTGCCCTGCAACTGGCTCACCTCAAATCTAGTCCTGTTCAGTTGATTAATTCAGCTGAGTTAGGGTCCAGCACGCCCATGACCATAATGAAGAGTAGCTGCAGAGAAAATGGAAATAGTTGGACTTGACGTAACACCTGTGTGAGTGTGTCAGTGTTTTTTTAATCCCTCATCTGTTTTCCATTTTCAGCACAATCTTTATTAAATTGCCATTTGCTGCTGTTTGGATTGAATTCCCCCAGTTTCAATGCTTTGTACTGATTACAAATTAGGTGTATCTAATCGCATGTGTCATTTCACTTCAGTGGTTCCTCCGGTTTTATACTGAAATATGGATGGGATATTCCCTAGTTGTTTCTGAAAGGATGGAAAGCATTAAGATGCTAGATAATCTATATTTACTCTGGGAACAATGCCAATAAATTTGACAAAGTGCTTTATTTCACTTCTGTTTTTTTTGCACATTTTCCTAAAATGAACGGTAGTTGCAGATGTCGCTCTCAAGGTTCTTCATCTGAGTAGATATTGTAATAAATGGAATAATTCCGGTCCAATCGAATCCAAGAAAAAAAGAGAAAAAAAAACCTGATCCAATAAAATAAAGCACGTCATCTCAATACCACGTGCTCTTCAAAAGAAAGACCGCTCTCTCTCGTTTGAGTGCCACTGTTGACGTATAAATCAAAGCAGGGACAAAGAAATATTTCAGTCATATCCACTCAACTTGTGTCTTTGATTTTCCTTACGGTATGCTGCCCTGGAAAACTTAACCAAAAATGAGTTAACTCTCACGTACCAGATGCGTCAGTGACGGAAGGGCAGAAATAAAAGCAAAGTCTGACATCTAGCGAGTGCGAAGAGAAGTGGCGTCTTCTTGGGGACAGAATGTCTTACAAAAGTTGATAATTCAGCTTTAAGTTAAGTTTTAAAACTTGGTAAGGTATCAGACATTTTATTTCCTCTAATCAATATGGGCTGAAATTATATATAAATTTGAGTTCGAAGCTATTTAATTAGATACATCTGTAGACAGAATTTAAAATATTTATTATTGATTTAATATTTATTTGAAGCTGCTGATATACAGTGCTGTGCCTTTGCTTGTCACGTAACTGAAATATTTGGATATTATGCGTTTAAATTAATTCAAATAAACGTTTCATTTTTACAACAATGCTATTCATGTATTTTGTATTTGTTGTTGTTTTTTTTTTAATAATTAGAAACCTTATGTATAAACTCTACAGATAGTTGGGTCAAAAATAACCAAATTATTGGTCAAGAAAGGACCAACCCAATAGTTGGGTCAATTTGTTTCAACTTTCTGTGACAAAACAACCAAATTTTGGAGGTTGTCTTGAACAAAACAACCCATACTTGGGGGTTGCTTTGTGCAAACTAACCCAGAAAGCTATGTCAAATTGGCTCCATTTTAGGGGTCACTATACCCAGAATTTGAATATTTTTAATTAAGTGTTTTTAGAGGGATGCAGATGCAGCTGAATAAATCTGAATCCACCTATTCATTTTCCGTAACACATACCACATGGGTGAGCTGGAGTCCATCCTCGCTGATTGCTGCTTTTCACACAGGACTGCTTGCCGGCAATTGCATGACACATATGAACAAACAACTTTAACGAATGTGAAAGTGATAAAGTTGATATTTGTATTTATTACAGTAGTTCAATATCAAAACATGCAACATATTTCCATCCAGATGAATTAAAACCACAAATACACAAAGTTTGCCGTGGTATTCTAATCCGAGATTCAACTGAATAAATACACTCACAGGAAGATACTGGTAGAAATTTTTGAATCCTTGCACAGCTATCTTTTCAAACAGGCCATCTTTTATTAGATGCTCCACTAAGAATATAATAAATGGCATTGTGATGCAGGATGAAATGAAGCATAAAGCCATGGAGAACACTGTCTTTGTTTTTCATTGGACTGATTTGGCTCATGCAGCTGTTTGTGTAATCAAATATCTGCAGAGGCCTTTTCAGCTTTCCTTTTAAAAGCAATGTTTTCAAATGGACTTGAAAACTGAAAAATATATTACCTATGCAAAATAGATGGTTGCATAATGTGTAATAATGCAAGAAAATAAACGTATTCACATGATTTACTGACTGCAAGTTTTACCTTAGCAAAAGCTTGAAATGCCACTTGTTTTTGGACTTTCTTCTTCAAACTGAAAGCCTGCACCATCATCACAAAGAGTTTGCAACTTCTCCCTTCATCGTCCCCCCCGAAACAAAGCCCCTGAGCAGAATAATGAGCAGTAAACATGAGGGGGAGCAGAGAGAGGTGAAGTGAGGGGTGACAAAAAGAGGGGGTGTCTCCATGGCAACCACTCCAAGACATTTGAGTCACATGGCTCATGCTGCTATTGAATCCAATGACAGAAGTTTGAATGTGAAGCTTTGCCTCGTTTGCTTGCAACATGAGTGAAGGTTTAGAGGAGCGAGTGATGACGGCTCACAACCTTCATTCAAATGGAACTTTGGATCTGCATGATGACGACATGAAAACATCGGTTTTGGGTCTGTTCTCCTCTTTTAAGTAACGGCGTAACTAACCTTATTGAAACAGAGCTCATTCTAAAGTGACCTTCAATTTTAGTTTGTTGTTACATTTCTGGAGAAAGTGTGTGAGTGAGTGCTGAAAGCTAGATGAAAAATTATGAAAGCATTTGTAATGATGTAGAATAGTGTGGAATCATGGGATATCCAGTAAAGGAATCATTTCCACTCCACTCCATCTGCTCCATAATCATGATGTGAATCTTATTCTTATATTACAGTAGTCTTCTTATTCTTATATTAGTGCTACGTAATCACTGCCATTATTGCCCTATTGCTGTTTTTATTGTCGATTATTGTCTACTTGAATCTTGAATCTAATTTTAAATTATATGAAATGATACTGAACAATGTGGAATCGTGGCAAAGATATGCTTAAAAGTTCAGTTATAGAGATTTGACAGACAGAATATAAAAGTAATTTGATCTGTAATATTGAAACTGCCGTAGGAAATGAATTGGGATTTTGTGGCTATAAAATGAAGAATATATGGATAAGTGTGAAAAAGCTGAACATTTTGAACAGTAACAATATTTTTAATTCTCCATTGGGAATGAATGGGGGTTTGGGGGTTAAACATGATGAATTGTGGGAAAGCTGTGAAAGTTAGGAATGAGAGAAAAAAAAAACATGTGAAAGCTGGAATAGTTTGAATCAGCTATGAAATGTATATAAAATTGAATGGCAAAGAAGGGTGGACTAAAAATATATAATAATAAAAATAAAAGAACATTCTGCATGCACCAAGTGATTTTCATCTGTATAAAACCACATTATACCCTAACCCTAACCCAAGTGCCAATGTTTACATCTTCAAATGATCACCTAAAAAATACATGGGAAGTCACTGGTGAGCTACTTTTAGAACAGTCCTCTCTTTGTTAAAATCTTAGTACAACCTGAAGTGCCTTCATGCATCTCCACTCTTGCAATACACCACACAGTCATACTTGTGTTGTCTCGTGTTTTCTCCATCCCAGAGGTCAAAGTTTTCGACATAGTCATCATCGCGTTGGCCTTGTGTGTCCTCATCATCACCGCCATCTACTGCATGGGTGTGTGCTACAACCGCAGCAGGTGATGCACACACATAATACAGCACAGTGCACATTGTGTCATGCATACACTGATGTTCACAATACCTAATTAAATAATAGTTGTGCCCCCCCCCCCCCCCAGGAGAGCCTGTCCCACTTTTTGAGAACTACTATAAAGTATTGAGGACTGATTTCAGTTCCATTGCTATGATTTTCATAGTCAACCTCTTTCTCCAGGCAATCAAAGAGAGCCCAAGTGTATGAGAGTGCCGTGACCCAGGAGGAGCCATTGGATCCCGTTGCAGTCAGGGCGGTGAAGAGGTCCACCAGTTTCGTCAACCGGCTGGCCTTTTTTCGGCGAGCAGAGGCAGCAAAAGACAATTCCAGAATCTATTACATCTATAGCAACCCGCTGCCTGTGGGAGCCAAGGAGGACGAGGAAGACACAGCCAAGCAAATCACATTTCCACCACTTTCGACCATTGAAGAATACGCGCGGGACCCCAACAGTGGAGTCATCCTAGACCCACCGATTTTTTATATGCAGCTTTAGATGTGGGATGATGCACATTAATTCTTAGTAGTGTCATATCTAGAGTCAAAATTTACAATCATACGTGTGTTAATGAAAAACACAACAGAAATGAAAACCCTGGTTTTGTGACGCTATAATGATGTCATGAAGTTTTTTTTTACAGCCAACAAGATGACGGATTTAGAACTCAAGTCTATAAACTTGAAGGAAGTTTGAAACGTGTGGCTCTTATGAATGACAGATGCATCACAGTTTTATGAGCTTGTCCAACACAAATCAAAGATTAGGATGTACTGTTCAAATTTGTTATTCATTCAGTGGTGCAATACTAACTCAATACTCTATTTAATATTGTATTGCTCTCATGCAGTGTTTAATATTTTATATTGTTTCAACATTTAGCGTTTGTAGTGCTTTATACATATGAGAATGAACACAACAGCAAAGCAAGTTGTGGGCTTGGGTCACTGAATGCATGCAAACTACAAACGTGGCTCAAATTTAGCCTACTACATAAATGCAAAGCAAACTATCAGCTGTTGAAGACACATAACCGGTCACGTTTTTTTCATTGTATTATCAATCTTTTCATCTTCCACAATAACATGCACACACACACACACACACACACACACTCTGTCTGATGGATTTTCTTAGAAATCTTTTAGTCAGAACGAAAATATTATTTAGATCAATGCATTGCAGATCTTTTTTTAAAATCTCCTGACAGCACCAGACAAAAAAAAGTGTAAGGAGGGGAGTGATCAGCTTTCTGCATCACCTGTATACATTTGAAGCCAGGCCCCTCAGCCAAATATAACAACCATTTTAGTAAAAATGGACAATATCATACTAAGACCTTTTCCTAATATTGATAAACTATTGTGGGAGCAACATTTTAATGTGCAGTAAACTAGCCATAAATACATTTTCTATACTACTTATCCTCATTGCTTTCGCGGGCAAAATGAAGCCTTCTGCCACCTGACCTTGGGTGAGAAGCACGGACAATTTAGTCTTCAATTAACCTAACAGGCGCGTTTTTAGAAAGAGGGAAAACATGCAAAAATCTCACAGGATGGTCCTATCCATTTTTGAACCCCCAGTCTTAGAACCGTTATGCAAACCATTCATCTGTGTCACACATTTTGCACAATATACCTCAAAAGCAGGATTTCTGTACAGCAGTGTTGCCACACACAATCAAATCTACTGTAAGTATCTTTTTTAATCCTTAACACCAAGAAAAAAGCTAAAGCTCAGCTATACTTCGTGACCGCAGTTAAATTCCGAAAGACGACTAAGACATCAATTAATTTTCACTGATGTTTAATAAAACTCTTGATAGGATGTCGTGTTTAAAAAAAGAAGAGACGTGAAATTTGAGACACATAAACAACGATCACTGCACAGCACTGGGTGGCACAGTACTCCAGGCCAGAGTGGTCCCTCACATGATGGGTTGGGTCTCTCGGATGAGCCACTCCAGGGCCTCTTTTCTGCCTTGACGTTCCAGCTCCGCCCCCACAACCTCGCGGCAAGTCCTGTGGTACTCGTTCACCCAGTCCCGCTGCCACGCACAAAGACACACAAATGTCCTTTTAGTATACACGGCACAGCAAAAAAAAAGCAAAAAAAAACCTACAGGTCTTAGAGTGGAAAAAAAATCCTGAGGCTGAACTTTCTCAAGCTGAGTGAGGAAAATATGTCCTTCTTGTGACAAATTTCTTTCATGAGTGTGAAATGGTGTTAGACATGGTGGGTAATGTTTACCTCTTTCTGGGTGAGCAGCTCTGTGATCATCATCTTGACTTGAATAGGAACTAGAGTCAAGGGCTCAAAGGTCAAGCTACCTCTATTTCTGTAATTGTACTAAAGGAGAGAAAAGAACACAATGTCATAGTTGAATCATGCTCATCCAAATAAAGAAGAACTTGGTTCGTTTTCAGTTGAAAGTCTTACTTTGGGCTTAGTTGGCACAACAAGAACCACATTTTCAAGCCGGATACCAAAAGCGCCGTCTTCATAATAACCTGGTTCTACGAATTAAAAGAAAAAAATGTACAGTGCATTTAAAATAACAGGGGGAAAAAAAAAAACATAAAAATGAGCATATGAGTATTTAGGGTGACCACAACCAGTTATGTTTTTACTTTAGCGTATGCTAAAGGCTATTGTGATGACAGTTAAACAACAATAAACAAGACAGCGACCCAACTTATTTTGCTCGATCCCGGTTGTGTCAATGTAGTAAATTTGTATCCCCTGTCCTTGCAACTAGAGTTAAAACATTTCCAGATACCGCCTAAACGTGTTTATTTTATTTATTTTGGGGAAATCTTTTTCATAAATCAAACTCAAATGGCACAAATCAGAATCACATTGCCAAAAATGCTTGGATTGTGTTAAGTGTGAATATATTACGCAGGAGATGGTCCTAGTTCTAAGGCAACTGTGTGATTAACATACGTGTGGCCAAAACAATTGGTGTCGAGTCATACCATCGCTGACTATCATGCCGGCCTCAAGAGGTTCATCAGCGAATGTCTTGTAGCTGATGCCGCAGGGCCCCTCGTGTACATTGAGAAAGCAGCCGACGCCGTGACCTGTACCATGCAGGTAGTCGAGGCCTGACTCCCACAGGGCTGCTCGCGCAAACGAGTCCAGCAGGTGGCCTTACATTGGAAAGAAGACAATATTCGAGCGGTCAGCCTATTCCAATTGACTTTGAGGCAGAATACATTGGGATACTCAAGCATGGGGAGAAAATGCAAACTGAACCGGGACTTCTTGAGTGAAGCGGATATGCCAGCCTGTGCAAAAGTGACACATTCGGATTCTGATCAAATCCCTCACGCACTCATCATCAGTCAGTTTACTGCACGCACACATGCCTCTTGCAAAACCTGCAGAGTGCAGGAAAGCTGCTAAATACATCATGTTTTGCACCTCTTGATATTTTGCACAATCATCCTCATACGCATACAGTTTTTTCCACTCTATAATATGCTCAGAATGTAAGTCTATTCATTTATTAGTGGTTCATTATTACTGCCCTTATTATTCTTTGACTGTTTTATTGCCTACATTATTATTTGCTCGATTGTGGAATGTTGTCGGCTCCCGGAAGTGAGCAGAATAAGAATTTCATTGTGTAGTATTACTATGCATATGAGAATTGTTTTTATTTTATTTATTTATTTTTTGTTAGCTGTGGCCCCTTTGACAGACCACTGGAGCTTTCTTAACTTTCTTTTTTCTTTTTAATATATTTAATACCTGACAAACTAGCACAACAGGAGTAAACAGTGGGGGATGTGTGGGTTGAACAAGTTCTCATGCAAACTCAATTTGAAGTGGTACCTTTGGTTCCATTGGGGAAAACCGCAGCACTGACAGCAATGTGTCCTTTGAGTACATAGGTAAAGCATTCCTTGAAGAACACAAAGAAATGGTGTCATGTCAGGCACACAACCATGAACCTGCTTTAATTATAGTAACGGAATTAGGTTATGGCATGTGAAATACTACTGAGAGGGAACTTCACCTTCTCATATGCAGATGGTGTTCCAAAGTGCATGGTGCGGGTGACATCTGTGGTTCCGTCACTGCCAGAGAGCAGACAAGTCAAACCGCATGCCAATCATATTGCAGCGTGTGAACAATTAGCTTACATGTATTGAGCTCCAGAATCAATGAGATAAACCTCATTGACGGTGAGCGTCCTGTTGGTCTCAGGCAGAGGCCTACAAAGACAAGACAGGTCACTTGTATTACAAACTCAGAAGAAAGCAAACCTGCATCTGTGCCTTTTCTGACCTGTAATGTATGATTGCTGCATTGGGTCCAACGCTGGAGATTGTAGGGAAGCTAAGGCCGACGAAATGTTTCTGTCGGCTGCAAAAAAGACAAACCACAATTTTTCCATTTGTACGTCCGTTTTTCCATCCATTCATCCATGATGAAGGCTTTCTTCATTCTGTAAAGGAAGCTAGAACTCCAGGAGAGCCTTTCATGAGACAGCTTTGTAAAGCATAACATGAAATTGGTCTCACTGAATTTTCATTGTTTGAAAAAAGTGAAAAACAAGCATCACCTGCGTAGTTCCTCAGCCTTGTCAGCAGCTGAGATTTCTGTAACACTGCCTTTTGGAATCTATAAAACGATTAAGATGACAAAATCACAGTAAATGCAGTAAACAACAGTATATGTTTCCCCAGGTTATGCCTTGGGGAAACATATACTGTTGTTTACTGAGGAGGTGTTAAACATGCAAGTATTGTATTTCAGTTCAAGCATGACAACTAACAGCGAATCGGAAAGTTCAAAAGAACATGTCAAACTGACAGTGGAGAAATATTAAGCCTCCACCTCACGGTAGAGAGTGAAGGATCCTTATGAACGTACCCAGTATTTCAGCTAAAGTAAAAAAAAAAAAAAAAAAAAAAAGATAAAACTACCTCTTTTTCCAACCAAGCAAAGAGGTCACACAGAGCGACTGCATCCTTGATCTGTTAGGAAGAAGAAGAACGTTTATGCAACCCAAACAAAGAAATGGATGCGTTTTATGTTAGAAAGTAAATGCATACGCGGATTTATTCAAAGTTCAAAGTTCAAAGTTCAAAGTTTGCTTTATTGTCAATTCTACCACATGTGCAAGGACAGGCAGAGAATTGAAATTTCGTGACTCTCTAACCTTAGTGGCAAGTAAAAATGAGCTAAAGAAAAGTAAATATATATAAAAATAGACAACTGTAAAATCTGACAATATCTATGAACAAAACACAAAATAAAAACAGGTGTGCATGGTTGTGCAAAAAGGGATGGTTATATAAAATGACTAGATGACTATTGGGATTAGAAATGAGCCAGATGATCTTACATGGGCTGTTTTCATGCCTTGAATCTCTGTGCTGTTCTTCACCGCCTTGGCCAGGCAGAGAGGGGTATAAGGAATGGGTGACCTGTGTGCCTGTACACACAGCAAAATTTAACTGTCGCTGTTTGAAAAGATTAAATTACAATTAGAGGCACTGGATAATGCCGATGTAAATGTGGCTTTTGTAAAGGCAGACAACTCTACGAAACCTGCAATTTTTTCAAACACCTTTTACTAGATCATGCTGAGAAGATTGGGAGGCAATGAATGTATGTTCCTTGAAACCGAGATGTCTGTGAATGTGTTTGTTCTCGTACAGGCACAAATACTTTGATAATGATTGTAATCTGAACCGGCATTGCAAATCAAATCAAAACAAACCTCTTATCGGCTATCACGTGAAAGTCAAACTAAGTCTTCATGGAAGCAAATATGCAGCTTCTTTTAACATCCTTAGCCATAACTGTAAATATACATATTTCTTAAGTAGTTCTGTTTCCATCCATCCGCCCATCCATTTTCAAGAGTCGCTTTTCCTTCTTAGCACAAAAAAAAAAAAAAATACTGCCTATGCACTCTCTCACCTTGGGGATAACCTGCGAGAGAGCACAACTGGCCTTGTCACAGATCCACACTTTGTCCTTGTGGCCAAGCGTGGCGCAGATGGCCCGAAGCTCGGTGAAGACCGATTCGTATGGGAACGTCTGAATATGCATTTCAGGCTTGCTGGGCGTGTCCAGCTGCAGATGCTCTCTCAGTGTTGGCTCGGCTAAACGCTTCATGTCCGCAAAAAGCCTGCAGAAATATTCAAGTAAAAATCCTCTTTATTAATGTATTTTATTAATTCAATGAATTTGGATCATTTTTTAATGCAGAAACTCACCTCATAACCTCTCTCATATTAAAGCTATGAACAATTTTAAGGGCTTTTCTTTTGTGCTCCCAAAAAGACCTGCAATAACTTAAATGAATGAATAAAATGTATACCAACCTTATTGTGTTCATGCCCACAATAGTATAGGCAAAAAAGACAGGGTTATACTCAATATCTGCGCCACGGAGGTTGAACAGCCCTGGACAAGAGAAGAAAACCACCATAAATATCAAAATGATTGATAATAAATTGAATTATTCAAAAACTAGAATGTCCGTCACGTATTTTCTATGTAGTCATTCAAAGGCCTGTAATTAAGAGATATTTAGCTATGTTTATCTTAAGTAAATTGAGAACAAATAAGCATAACTGCAACTGTGGTAATAATACATGCGCATCTCGATGAGCTTGATTATTCCTGAAATGCTAAATAAATTCAATTCAGAGATTACAATTTATTACATAGACTCCTTAAACACAGTCCAATTCTTGTCAACTTCTACATTACAGTACATTTTGATTTGGTTGTTTCTTAAGTCATTTTGCAGCTAGTGAATTTGCTTTCAACTGTAATCATTGTATTTTTCAAACTATAAGACACTTAAAATCTCTAAATTTAAAAAAATACATTATTTAATTAATTAAAAAGAAATCATCAGTTCTCCTTGTAATTTTGTTTTAGGGAGAGGGGCGATTACCCAATTATTCAATGGAATAATCTGTAAGATCATCAATTTTAAAAAGATCCGATCGTGACAGTAAGATATTCCATTTTCAAAAAAAGATTCAAAAGTGATGGTAATTTCATGCTTGTGCCTAGTGTATATATGTGATAAATGAACCTTCCTTTTTGTATTAGCCTACTCAAATGAATTCCGTTTTGGCAATTCTGTATTCAAATTGATTTTAAATGATGATAAGTGATCCTCTGCAGACACCTGAGCAATTCCCCTTCAATGTCCATTTAGTCTGAATGCAAGCTGATGACAATCACAATCACTGTAATTAAGCATGAACACTGCAAGCAACAATCAGACCTTTGGGCTCTTGAGGCACGGTCAACAAGGTGCTCGAATAGACATGAAGTGGTATGCGCCCCTGGGTCCTTGGATCGTGATCATGAATCAAAGCTGACGTATGCAAGAGATTTGACACTGCCGCATGCGTGAAAAATTGGCAAGAGTTAATGAGGATTGTCTTCTCTTGATTTAAAATATGGTTATTGCAAGTGTATCTTGTTTTACATCTAATCTTAATTATATCTAATTAAATGCAGGCGAGGCTGAGTTATTTTTAAAGTCTAGTATTCGTGGTTTTTCATTTACCGAGTTGTCCATGTACATTTTTTTTTCAATCTGTTTGCTGCTACATAGTTATTGATTTACACCAGCAAGTGACACAGGAGTGAAAGTCAACTTCCATCCCCCATAGGTGGGACCATTGTTAGAAAAAAAAAAAAAAATCCCCTTTCACTTTATATACCTTTTATATTTTCCTACTGGAAAAATCCAGCTCCCGTCTGCTTCTGTGAACTTTTTGTACTGTGCTGTCCCAATACTTCAATTAAAGCTAGATGGCTCAGATCCAGTGGGAATTTCGCCTGATTCCATTGACCTTGTGAGAGTCATCAAAAATGTCACCCATAAACCCAATGTCAAACATACATAAATATTAAAACCAAACTATTTTGGTCTTACCACTATTTTTATTCAATTAAAGCCTTATATGTTATATCAAGCCAACCTGGTTTTATTGCAGCTACAGTACACTTCAAATCGATGGAAATATATTCATTGCATATGGCACAAAATAACGCCGCTGTTAAGGAATAACTGCACTTCAGGATTATTTTTTTTTTGCTTTGTGGAAAAATTAAATGAAAAAGGACATTTATTTCAACTGATATCCATCAGCTAAAAATAAAAGTCATGTAAATGGTTTGGGGCAGTTATAAAAATTTTCTAATGCAGGATCATGTTGATGAGTAGATGATGAGTAGAAATACAATAGGTAGTGACACTAAACATCTTTTCACTTTCGCTAGCACCGAAAAAAGCCCGACAGCTAACCTGAATTCCAATGGCAGTAATCCAATCAAATGAAGAATACACCTCGGCAGTTCAAGAGATTCGCATGACTGAGATACTTACATGCTATTTCATCCAATGCTGTGGCAATGAAGCAGGATATTTTTCGTTCCGTCATTTTGGCACGTAGCGCTGTCACCTTGTCTTGCCACGACATACCTACAGTATAAGAAAGAATGTAATCATGTGGTCTAGATCTCATCTGCAATAATCACTTAATGCAATTCTTGTATGACGAGTTCCAACAAAGAATATCAGACAAAACACATGACTAGCGGCGTGAAAGATCAAGGCCAGACTAGCAGAGGTGGGCAGTTTACTTTTTTTTTTGCTGGTACGTCAGTCGTCGGTGCACTGCCCCTGTTCTGTCATCGTCAGTCGGCCATTTTTTCAAGCTGAAAATTGTAATCGTTGGTCCGTCGCTCTATCAGCCAATTGTCGAGCCGTAATTTACTCTGTCATCATCGCTCCCCTCCCCCTCATCTTCATCAACCCCCGCACTCCCAAAAAATAAGCAATCAGTTCCACTAGGGAGCATACATATCAAACAGCATGTATGTTCAATGTGTTCGGTTGGTACTAGACCACAATTAGCGATCAGAACTACTAGAGAACATACACAAACCATTGTGATTCAAGTACACACCGCTCTGAAATCATTTTTAGATAGAGTAACATAAAAATTCAATAATAAAATTCATGTGTGTCACATATACTCATCTAAATGAGCAGAAAATTCTCTTCTTTTTATTTCTTAATGTCTAACCTTGATTTCCTGTCTAAGTGCCAATCAGAGTAAGATTGCCCCTTTTCAATTATGTGCCCAATGGTTACTTGAATGCCGTTACCTCTTTGAGCATCCCAGAATGCTTTGCTCAACTGTGTGCAAGCTATTTATTCATTCAAATCATATTCATGCAAAAACACACACAAATCTCTTAATAAAGCCTCTGTTTTTCAGGGGTTGCACGGTGCCATAGGCATATTGCTGTGTTCCGGTGTGCATGCCCTCAAGCAATCATTTCACAGCGATTTCAGCAGTGGATATAGGATAAAGATTATTAATCGAGAGAAGTTCACTGTCACAACATGCAGCAGAGTCTCAGTATTTGGAGTAAATAAATTAGCCCAAAATCCTGACATGAGTACATCGTTCAACTTCCGAGGCTAAGTGTCTGTGGTCGAGTCACCAGACCAGAAGGAGTGTAGTTTGCAGCAACTACTGATCATTATCACACTTAAGTTATTTCACTGCACTCAAACAAACAATGTAATACAAGTGCGACATTGAGCATTTACACACCAAATTAAATCTTAATAAGAGAACCACATAATAATGTGTGGTTACTCTTCCACAGAAGAGTAAGAAATGTCTGCTGAGTCTGCTCAACAAGAAGAAAATGACAACAAAGAAGTTATTGACATCGGAGTAGCTAACAGCCGGCTCCACCCGCAAGTTTTGTCATGAAATAATGTTGGAACATATAAAAAGATAAATAAACTCAAGAAAAAGAAAGTGAAAAAGATTTGATGCTGACAGACCTTGACTCTATACTCTTTAACGTCAAAACATTAAGTCAGGGCTTGGTACCAATTCCTCGCAAAAGGTGGAAAAACAGTGTATTATTTGATGCATATTGTACAGACCCGTGTACTCCAATCCCAAAGTACGAAGCTGTGTGCTCGGTCTTTGTGGACGGTCACTCCAAACCACATCAATGAGGTTTTCCTGCACTGCTACGAGAGAGTGGCCCGCGCTGGTCAGTGCCTTGGACATTGCTTTCCACTGATCTGACAGGGAATGCAGACAGGAAGAAAAAGAACACATTTAACGCATACAGGTCATGTAAAAGTTTAAAACTCAGTAAGAGTCAAAAGTTTGGAAACAAATCCTCATTCATAGCGTGCCAATGTGCATCGATTTTTTATTTATTTATTTATTTTTAATTGGGCTATTTGCTTGAGAACTTTACTTGAGCAAAGCACCCTCAGGATCTCCAGCAGTGATTTTTGAAAAGTGAAATGAAATGACAAAACACCTGCAGCAATAATCCAAGGGTCGACTCCCACTTTGGAATTCTCTGGCAGGACACTTATCAGCCAGTCCTCCTGAGAGGGCGTCTCCTTCAGCCCTATTGAAAAAGTGCATTAGTTAGGCATGAAATATACTTAATTTGTAGTTATTCCAAAAAGCTTCAATACTTTTGTCAATAAAGGCTGGGGTGTGACAATTCGTGTACTGTGAACTGTACATGGATTTATAGTACTACAATGCAACTACATCGTTCTGTATTCAAGTTCAGTACATTCTAATTCACAAGTGTTATATATACCCCCTAACAAACAGACTTTGTAAATGCAGTGACTCCAAACAATCTGAGACTTAACTTATGGACATGAGGTTGTAAATTACCCATTTTCATTAGAGTCCAGTTGTTGTCCATCTGCTGGGAGGCCTGAAGGAAATAACGCCCATCAGTCCACATGGCGGCGTACTGCTCTGTGACGATGGCTGTACCTGTACGTCGCAAGACCCACTCATGATTCAAAATATAATACCACAAGCTCACTGTTGTCTATAAATAAATATATATATATATATATATATATATATATATATATATATATATATATATATATATATATATATATATATATATATATATATATATATATATATATATATATATATATGTGTGTAGCTGCAATATAGAATAATATTTTGAAAATTACTTAAAAAAATATTCCATTCAAATATACTGCAAGTTAAACAAAGCCGCATTGTCTTTGAATGTACAATAGGGGATTAAAAAAAATCGTCAGAGACAGTAACATGCATTTAGTTCAGTAATTCTTCGCTTGTATCACTCCACTGTCAGAATCACGCTACAAGATATACTTGAGTATGCATAAAGTCTCATAAATCAGAATGCAAAACATTCATTATGGGATTCAAATATACTTCCCATAAGTATAAAAGTATACTTGAAGATATATAAAGCTGAAGTCATTCAATGTAGTGATTAAAATTGCAAGGCAGGTCTGGGAGTTTCTCTAGCGTTCCAAACATTGCTTGTTCATTACTGGCACAAAAAAAAAAAAAAAAAAAAAAACACAACCCACATCATGAAAAGATACCTGCTGAGCCGTTGAAACCACAGATAAATTCCCGCCTGCAGTCACATGGTGCAATGTATTCACTCTTAAAGACAGAGGAAATACAAACGTAAAACATGAGGCGACCACATAATTAACAATCAGAGCAAAGCGATCCTCAGCCTGTATGCCATCTTTAGCGATCTGTCCTACTCACATTGTAATATACAGGGGGCGGTAAGGAGCGATAATTTGGTTTAAAACCTCATACAAGCAGAAAACTGGTGTAGAATTACACAATCACCTCTGTTGTGAGTTCATAAAAAAAATGTCATTTGTAGTAAAGGTGACACACCTGTGAAGAAGTAAAAATGATTTACCTGGTGGGCATCACCAGATGGGATAATATAAGCTTGAAGAGGCTCAGAGACATATTTACAATTCTTCATCACCTGGCGGAGATGCCTGAGCAGCTCTCCTGTGATCTTTGGTGACATGCTTTTGTCTGAATGGACAAGGACGGCAGAAAATTAATTCATTCGGCTGGAAGAAAAAAACAGCGTTTATGCTATGTATCCGAATGCATGCAAAGTATACAAGCAAAAATAAACTTCAATGATCAAGTCTTTTTCAAGTAAAATCGGAAGCATTGACATTACCAGACATTTTGAAAGACATGGAGACTTCGGACGACTGTTGGAGTGATTCACTCTAACTGGCTGTCTATTAACATGGAGCTCACAGGTAACACCTTGATCTTTAACCCCCTGTGACATGCTGATTCAGCAACAGAACTCTTAAAAACAGTATACTCAAACCAGTGTGATAATTATCTTTTTATTGAATAAGCATTGCTTATTTTAGTCTGTATTTAAACGTCTCCGTCAGAAGTTTGCATGGTTGTGCTTGACAGGAGTGGATGAACTTTGTAATTATGTAAAGTACCATATGTAGTCAGACACACGTCATTATTTTGCTTGCCTGGTGTAGGTATTCAAATTTGGAAACACACCCTTAAGAAATGATGTAGGGCAAATCTCCAGGGCTTGTTAATAAAACATGAATACCTTTCTGACAGTATCGGATTTATGGGTGAAAGCTGGAGCCTATCCCAATCTAAATATGTGTAATCTTCAATAGAAGTGCCCCCCCCCCCAAAAAAAAAAAAATCCATATATGAATAAATATTGTCATTTACTACAATTCAGAATCAGTTTAAAAAAAAAAAAAAGATGATTATTAAAAAAAAAAAAAAAAAACGTTCATCTGACAAACAATTTAGAGTCCTAGTTTGGCATACAAACTAGAAACTTACTTGGCTGCACACAAGACACAAACTGACATCCAAAATATGATTTGAATAACGCTGGCGCAGGTTATTCGCCTTCATTCCTTCACTGTTCGTGGTCAAAAAACATGACAGCCTCCATCTGAACGGCGCTCCCTATGTAATATTATTAGCGATTAACGTATTAGCGCACAACATATTTATACACATTTTAATGACATTTAAAACGTGCTTTTAAAATGACAATGACTGTCTAAATATTACACATTGGTCCTTTAAGCCTACAATGAAATCCACTTGACTGTGGAATGGAAAATATGTGTGAAAACGCTTATCAAAAGTAATCCTGTAGCACTGTACAGTTATGGTGCATGATGACACGTGCATGGTGGCTTTAGGAACGTTTTGTGTTTTCTGATGTCGTAATAATGACGTCATTATTATACAGCATAAAGCGATGAGAATTTTTACATCACTTTACCTGACGTTTAGGATTACCACTGCCACAGCCTCAATCAATAATGTAATCGATTTATACAGCATTATTGATTGCAATGAATCGGAGATTCGTACAGATGTACCTAATGCTGTATCTGAAATGATGCGTAATAATGTAGGTTCACTTCTCCGCCACAATAACGAACGCTCAATGCGGGAAAGCTGCCAAATGACAGCCAATCACGTTGCAGGCTTCTTCATCGGTGAACCTCACCATTGGCTAATCGCTCCGCATGCAATTGACCTTTGCAAGTTGGCGTTGATGGAACAACGTGTATCTTTTGTAGCTCATCTGTTGTTGTTGTTGTTTCGCATACTCAATGTAATAAAAAAAATATATCACGTGTTCTGAAAATTAAATTCAATGTGGCGGAGTGAGTTAGTTTTAAGGCCAGCAGTACAACAACAATATGATCGAGTGAAAGGGCGTGTTTGGAAAACCGAACGCCATCGGGATGTTTCTAACTCCCTGCATGTCGCCTCTAAGATTCGCTGGATCTGCTTTCAAAACGAACAATCGCTTGAATTGAAGTAAGAGACGTGGGATGAGCAAACGTGGAGCTCATTCGAAACTAGCCCGCATCTGCCATATGACTCGATTTGGGCCACCCTCCGAACTCCTGCTTCTTTTTACAATCAAATAACTCCACATGCAGTAGGTAAAATAATGAGTACACACCCGATATTTTCGCCTTGTGAACGTGGTTCTTTCGCTTATGTAGAAAAAAACCCAAGTGTCAACAAGAAGTCTTTAGGGTTTGGTTTACAAACACAAGGCAGCCATTGCGCTGGTGGCGTCATAGATCACGTGACTAGCTTGTTCCAATAGCTGTGGAGGGATGCGGCCTCGCCTCCTTTTTGTTTCTCTCTTTTCATTCATAAACGATTTTTTGTGTGTTTTATACTTATAGATTTCGCTAAAAAAAGCTTTCCCACGATGTGCTGATGTGCTTTTATGCTCAGCAATTATAACAATCGGGTTCTTGTTACAGTGCAGGTGGGTGTGAGGGAGGACTTTGAATTCAATGTGGAGGTGAACAGTGGGCCAGTGTAGAGCGAGAAGGATGGAAGGCTGTTTTGGACATATAGGGGCCTGTAGGTTCTGCCAGAAATCCTGATGAGAATTTTTCAAATTGATTAATTGATTTTGGTTCCTCATGTAGGTTGATGGATAAAACTTTCAAGAGATTTGAGATGAAGGAGATATTGGAGATGGCTCTGTAGTTTGACAGCTTCAGGATCAAGAGTGGGATTTATGAGGTCCTCGATGATAGCTAGCTAGACTAATGGTCTTTTTCCATTAGCCCCAATAGCCCCACACCACCGGAGTAAACCTGGCCATGCTCTCCACTCGACACTGCTTTTTGCAATGTGAGATTCAAAACACCAACAGAACATGACAATAACAGATGGTATTCCATTATTTAAATCAGGGGTTCTCAATTCATCGGCTAAAGTTGACCACATGAGATTACCCTGAAAAAACAAAAACCCTCAGCGGAACAACGAGAGTCAGCCATGAGTCGTCACTTAACTGTCTGGTTGTTTTTTGGTTGTTTTTTTTTTTTATAGCTCCTCAATTGAACATAATTTCAGAATAACACTGTGTTGTTTACATCAGGAGCTGATCACTCTGTAGGAGCAGAAGATTATCAAGTGGTAGAATATTGTTACGACCATGTTTGCGGGAGAAACTTAAAAAAAAAACATACTAAGGCCATTCATGTCATTTATTCTATGTTATGGTACAGTTTATTTTGAAGCACTGGCTGACCTTCTCACGACATCTGGCTGTTTTGCTATAATGCAGTGGCTTGACATTCTCCCGTTGATTTCATTGCACCTCTAGCTCAACAAGCTAAAAAAAATAAGATCTCATCCCATACCTATTAGTTACTGCCTGGTGAATATGTCTGTCCTGCCTGAGTCATTTGTAAAAAGTCGTTGTTTAGTAATATGACTTAAAGGAAATGCGTGTTTTTTTTTTTTTTTTAATGCAATGTATCAGTAAAATAGTGTGTTCATGAAATTGTGCCCCAATGACTTGGCCCCAAAGACGTTGAGATCAGATGCCACCTAGAAAAGAAACAAAAGGCTTCCTCCAACATCCCAGTGTGAACTCAAGAAGATAACATTCAAGATTTATGGCGCACTGATTTCCCCCTCTTCAAAAGAATGGTCAGCAAATGAAGGATTTTTGAAGACACCATCCCCACGCACACACCCATACTCACACACACATATGCACGTGTACACACACACACCTGCATTCCACAGTGGGACTACATCTCTCAAAAGTGTATTAGAACTAAATGTGGAAGTTGAATGGTTGCCATGTTCTGCTCTGACCTGTGGCAGGACTGGCCCGAGGCCTCGTGTACTTTCCCACTTTCTGTTTGGATTAAATCAATTGTTTCACTATGTTGTGGTATGGGTGATCTTTCAACAAAAACAAACACGCTAGGAACTAGTTTGACGCAAGAAGTTTTTCTAGGTTCCTTTCGACTGCCAAAAAAGACCATTTAATTTATTAGATTGATTCTCAGATGTATTCTCCTTTCAGGGCAACAATATGTGGTCACTCTTGATTTAAATACTATTTGTTCCATATTTTGAGCAATCTTGCAAATGCTTTTTTATATATATATATATATATATATATATATATATATATATATATATATATATATATATATATATATATATATATATATATATATATATATATATATATATATATATATATTTTATAAGTTTATTTAAAGACCTTCAATGGCCAGCAAGGACTTTTGTGTTGGGGCTAAAACACTATCGATATCAGTAAACTTGACCAACATTTACAGTCTACTGTAAATGATAACTTCTGTTCAAGTAAATTGTATTATTTATTCAAAACATGTTGTTTATATTTTGTTGCATTGTACAGCCCCTTGTGAAACAGAGAGGATAGTATTTTTTGAGACGTTTATTTGATTTTGAAAACACGCTTCCATCATCAAGTGTTGACTCAGCGCAGACACTGCCGGAGCCTTAAATGCTAAAATGCCGGCAAGAGGAGGGGGATCTCCACCATGCAGAAATACATTTTCTGAATTGCAGAGTTTGTTCAAATGAATTCCAAGCTCAAACGAGTCTTGGAGAAATTATACTTTTCACCTTCTGCAGACATATAAACTGCACAAAACAAAATCCATACTGACATAACTGCACACATAACACACATAACTTCACTTGGAACGAAGTAAAGCAGCCCTGTCAAACATTTGCCAGGCTGTCATACCTATGATAGTATTGCTCCCCAGCTTTACAACAGACAAGTACCCTACGACATAACCATCAAAATCACTTCAAAGACAGCAAACATCAGTTCAGATTTCGTCATGGCCTTAAAAAATTTCCAGCCAAATGGCTGATAAGCATGAGGACTTTTACATGGACATTATTAATATTGTGCACAACGGCACAAGGACAAGGCCGAAACTGTAGCAGTTCACCAAGAAATTAGGACACAACATGAAAGAGTGAGGCTCAGGCTCAGAAAAAAAGATAGTGGAAGGAATCAAGTGCTAAGAAAGTATCACTACACCCTAAACTGGTTGCCAGCCAATCACAGGGCACACAGAAACGAATGACCAATCACGCACCCAATCACACCGAAGGACAATTTAGTATGTCCAATTCATCTGCCATGCATGTTGTTGGGGAGTGGGAGGAAGCCGGAGTGCCCGGAGAGAACCCAAGCGGGCTTGGGGAAAACATGCAAACACCACAGAGGAAAGCCAGAGCCAGGTGGATTTGAACTGTGAGGCGGACGTGCTATTCACTGCGCCACCGAGCCGCCTAGCTAAACACCGTAAAAATGTAAATGACTATTCGCAAGGATTTTTTTTTTAATACATTCAATAGATTTCGTCTCAGAATTACTTTCTAATTTAATTTGGACCATATTGGAAGGGCTAAACATACAGTAAGCAACATTTCAACAAGTATTTCTGTACTAAATCAAGTCTAAGACAGGCAAACCAGATTTTACATACGTACTAGCCTGACGCATGCTTTTCGGCAGCAATAGAAAATAAACTATTGGAATTTAGAAGGGAAAAGGTTAAAAAAATGAAACATATATCTTTAGGTTATGAGATTCAAAAGAAAGATTTCTATAATATAGGTGTATTTCCCTGTAAAAAATCAGCGTTGTTATCCAACTCATTTGATTTTTGATAACTTAAGTACAATGAGTCCAATACTCCAAGTACAATACATTTTAGACAGTTTGGTTAAATAAGTGGGCAAACTGAGACATTTATATTACTGTGATAAGAAGGTCCTCAATTCAGAAGGTTTGATTAAATGGCATTTTATACACCAGCATCAGAATTAACATTTTAAAAATGAATCTTCGCATTTAGGGGCTCCACCAAACTACAGTAGCTTGAATGTAGGTTTGGTTTTTTAGGCCATTGTTGAAGCTAACTACAGTGCACTGATGGGTAGCACCAATGCAAATTAATGTAGAATTGCTTGTAGTTTAGTTCACTGAATTTTGCAGGTTGCTTACTCCATATTTCCCCATTTCATATCCATAAATTAATATTTTTTTGGTCACACTTCAGAATTTTCTATACGTTGTGGCCAGACATTAAGTTGCCATTAAACTCATTTGAATCATTGGTATGGTACTCTAAAATGACACACTGTATACAAATATTGCACTTTATTCAGTTGACTGTACATTGATTTACAAGAAATTTATAAATGTATACATTATTACAGAAGTCCAGGAATGTTAAAATGAACACCAGCAAATACTTTTAACAGTGCAAATTACATTAGAAATACATAAACAGAAAAATGAGGTTTGTTGAATGAGTACGTTTGTTAAGATCAGTTGAAGACACTTTGTTGTAGCGCACTTCATTCCAGGAACACATTTGGTTCAACAAAATACAAATGTGTAAGAGGCTGATGATTGGTGTTGGCAGTGGCAGGCGGTAGGCATGAATGGTACTCAAGCTGTAACAGATAGTAGATGCCCTGCAGCAAGCATCAAGCTGACGAGAACATTTTTGGGTGCCAGCAGCGAGCCTGCGCTTCCTGTAAACATCAAATCAAATTTGTCAAAAAGGATTCAACTTTTGACTGGTCGCAAGTCATTATTCTATTTTTATCGTTATGTTTACGAAACATAATTTGCTTAGAAGCGTCCTTGATAAGTACCTGGCTTTATAACACCATCACAATGATTCAAACGTTCTCACGATCATTGAAAGTAAGTTGTTTAGCAGGTTTAGAGATGTTAAGATGATACCCAAATTATTATTATTTACACTTGAATCATTGGTTTTATTGCGGTATATAATGAACACTCACTGGGGTTGCAGTCCTCTGACTCTCGGAATCTCCCCATCAGTGTACTGTCTCTGATGGAGCTCAGAAGATTTGCACTGACGTCTCCTGAGAGGAAAAGTAATTATTTTGTCACATATACTGTGCACTGTCTTTACTGATGAATTACATCTAAATCAACGGGTGCTAGGAGTCATGTCCAGGATTAGCACATAGAGAATTACAACACATTTTTTTGTTCAATTGGTGGAAGCTCACAACATACTGTATTTTATAAAACATTCAACAAACTGCTTTTTTTTTTCCCCCATATTTTATTGCTTGAAAAATTAACAGCATACCTGATACCATGAAGCTTACTCGCTGGCATCCTTCATCTGCAGCTGCTGGAGAGGAGCCCAAAATGGTCACTCTTGCTCTTTCTATACCCAGGACATTTGCCACACGACTGCGGAAATCGTATCTACGGGAAAATAGAGAGAGCGCGGGGGAAGAAAGGCTTCAATGACTGATACGTGATTCAATAGCTGTGGATAGTCTATTTTTAATTAGATGTGGAATATGCCACTATATAATTAAAAAAAGAAAAACTTAATTACTAATGAATAAATCATGTGAATCTGGTAGATTTGATACAAATTAGAATGCATAAAATGCGAAATTGCACTAATACGGGCTCGTTTAACACACACCTGCTGAAATTCGCAACTCTGGGAAAGGTCTGCTCAGCAGAGGGAGATTCTGCATAAATGTCAGCACATGCAATTATGTCGTCACCATTCTTCAGCACCAAGGATCTGTTGACCACTGTGGAAATACGCAAAAAACTATGTTTCGGCTATAGCACTTTTGCTTTCAGTATTTTTCAGACCGTAAGGCGCACTTAAGATCCTTTAACTAAAAAAAAAAAAAAAAAACAAAACAAAAAAACCCAACAGTGAGCCTGGTAAAAAGGTGTGCCTTACACATTGAAGTCGGCTTTTCAGTTAATCATCTTGAAATTCCTTCCCATTTACTTTCAACTTATGGTCCCCTCCAAAAAAAAAAAACAATACAGCATTTACATTTGCCAACATATGATAGCAACTGTGTCTGTGTACATAATATCAAAAATACAATCTTAACCCTTGTTAAAATTCTCAGTATTTTAGCCTAGGAATGGCATGCTCCTTGTAGGGTGACATCTACGTTATATGCCATTTTGAACTTTGATATTTTGTCACCATCTGGGTGAATTTTTAGCTCCCTAGTGTCTTTTGTCAATTCTTTCCCTCTGATGTAAAGATTTTCCCTATGCCGGCATAGAAAAGTCAATCTTGGCTGGTCTGAGTTACTCTTTTTGCTGTTTAAGCAGCTAGGCTTGTCCTAGTCTTCTTTTCTGAGATTTCTCTGACATGTAAAGATCAAAAGATTGAGGGGAAAAAAATACTGCACAAGGGTTAATAAGGCTAAATATCGAATTGGAGCGGAGGATAGATTAACTTCTCTTCTAGTTTATTTTTCTGTGTGCAATCCTGCGCCTCAAAAAATGTGGTACTTAAATCAACACACATCTTTAACGTCCAAGTTGTAAAAATATACTGTATAAACTGAAACAGACTGGAATTACTCCTGTTAAACTGGTCTTTAACACTGGTCATGGTACCTACCTTTTCTTTTCAAGTAAATTCTGTGTTTACATTGCAGTTAATCATTGGCATGAGAATGGTGTCATTGCTTGAGTTTTGTTTGGACATTGCCTTGTCATAGTAAGTGCCATGAAAGTGTGTGCTGTCACCTGTGTGATCCCCAGAAAGTTGAATGATGCTGTCAGTGTAGAGCTGTTCTTCCGTCAGGCTGACTGCGCCGTGTCTTGCAGATAACTCCCCAACCACACAGCTCAGAGGGGTGTCAAGAGAGCAAGAAGAACTCTAAAAAAAGATTATTTATGAAAATAAATGTTTCATGGTTGTTGTTAAGTGTAGATTAGTCATCACAATGGAACCTGTTGTCTTACCATTGATGTCATGTTAAAAGGATTATAGGTTCCCTGCATATTACACTGGCTGTTGTCACTGGCACCAATAAGGTTATTTGATATGAACAGTGATGCGGCTGTGAGCTGCAAACAGATGTTAAAATAAGCAAGGATTAGTGCATTGCCCTTTTAATTCCAACATAATATAGCCACAATCATTTATGAGCGTGTGTTTCATTCTTTAATCATAATGCAAACAACTTAGTCTTGTATGCGGATGTCTAGTTCCCATTATTTGCACTAGGTAAGTAGGAAAATGCTTTCTTCGTAATTACTTTATTTCTGCCATGTTATCTTATCTTATAACACTGCACGTGAGCTTGCTCTGCTCGTTGCTCTTTGGTGTCAAGCACTCATTGAGCATTTCACTTAAACAAACTCTTTCAAATGTACCATGGGTGTGTTTCTCTTTCGCCTTTTCCTGATATACCGACTTGCAAGTGACTGGAAATGTTGTGTTCATGCAAAGCAAGACGTTTATTTATTCATTTTAAACTACATACATTCACACAAACCAACGTCGTCAAGTTGAAGTTGGCTTTTTTTTTTTTTTTTTTTTTTTTAAATCGGATTTTCAATCTCAGGAGAAAAATACGCCATTTTTGATTTGGTAATGTAATGAACCATCATTCGTGATACGGGTAACGAATCACTTGTTCTTGGTGTTCATTCCTACTTGTATGTAGATCAACGATTTCTAAGTAATAGTTTATTCTCTATTAAAAGGATATTAGAAGTGATATAACAGGAACAGTGTTTGAGGAAAAATGTATAAGTATTCAGAATTCAAAGAAACATGTTCCATTTTAAAGGGCTTGGACTTTTTTTTTTTTAACCGTTAGACATCAAATTTAAAAGTAGCTTGCGTAACAAGGAAATTGTAAGTTTATTTTTGTAGAGTTTAATGACACTTGGGGAAAAAATATCAAAGAAGAAACATGTCAATGGATGATCTAATGTTTGGCAAGGAGTTCTTAGGAATTATTAAGTCATAAAGTTAGTCAGTGCAGCTGTGGAACAATGTCAAAAAAATGCCTACGTGTCAGTTTTCAATCATGTAGCTACCAATATAAAAATCAAAATGTTATATTGCCACCATCTCAAGATGTTTTTTGAGAATTAGTGTGGCATCATTTGATGCCAAAGTCATAAGTGATGGCCTATGTAGACTGAAAGTGGTTGCATTACTGTATATACTCATTAGCTTATTATTAACATTATCATTAACATAAATGATATACAAGATTCTACAAATCACAGTCAAATGTCAAAGAATAAGTCTGCATATCTGTAAGCGGCATCGCAAACGTCTCAAGTTTTTATTGTGCGTGGCAACTGATGGATTGGGAGAAAAAAAATTCTTAAAATTCTAAAAGGGTCAATTGAATATAAAAAGAATGACAGTAGGGGGGGTTCACTTCAAACATTTGTTTAGGTTTGATGCAGTATCTTAAGGAGTTTTTGCAATTTTTGTTTCATACAAGGCTCAATCGGCGTCGTTGTGGAACATCGCATCATCCACTTTGCTTCACAGACCTACAGTAGGTGTTACTTTATGGTTTGACTCATGACCTCTTGTAAAGGTTTTGTATTAGATTGCATACATTCATTTTCTCTGAAACAATAGGCAACTCATTTTTAGGAAAAAAGGTCAATGGAAAAAAGGTTGACAACCACTGTCTTAGAGTATAATGTATGAGCAAAAACAAACAAACTAAATATCTACACAAGTATGAACAACTTACGTTTGCAGATCGTAGATTCACCTCCAGGGTGGTATCTCCGCTACTTCCATCAGGAAACATTTGCTGGATCTGCAATTGATCAACCACAGATAGACAATTTCTTCAAAAATGCTTGTATGCTTGAGAAAATCAAAGTAGAATGACTTCAATTTGTTTTCATTTTCTCAAAGCTATCTGCTTACACACAATTTAATATTACTATGATGTTAACTGTTTTCCATAGATGCTGCAGGGCTCAGCATGGTGCCTCTGGAGGATGGCTGACAGACACAGCTGTCCTCCTTTAGAGCTTCATAGTTCACAGGGCATTTGCTTGCTTCCCTCCAACAGATGGATACTAAGTTAAACTATTGATCTTGATCCTCTACCTCTCCAGTGCAAACTACTGTGCCACAGGCATAATGAATTCACTGTTTCGCATGTTTTTGTGGCAGTCCCCCTTCACGTTAAGGCTGTCAAAGACTGAATTTTAAACATTTATGATTAATTGGGATGTTAGGAATTTCAACATATTTGGTGAGCTACAACCAGTTGGACCAGATGCAGTTGAAAAATGCTTACCATTCTGACTGTTCCATTTAAAGAGCCACTGAATACCGCCTTTGCAATGGTCCATTGTCCATCTGTATTTCTCTCAGCTGATACATCGGCACATTGCATTCTGCGAAAAAGTACATGTAAAAATAGTAAATAAATAAGAAAGGCCAAGGCGTTTGCGGGACTCCTGAATGGTGAATATGCATTGTATTAAAACAAGGGAAGGATCTGTTACAAAAGTACATGCCATTCTATACCTATTGTTTGACTGCCTTTGAAAGTCAAGTCAGATCTATTTTTCTCACAGCCAGTTTGCCAGTGCAGCAAACTTGCATGCATGCTCATCACAAAATCTAAAAAAAAATTAATAGGCTCATAATACGTGCACTAAAATCCATAACATTCTAGATATCAAATAATATTTTGCATAATCTCCTATCCTATGTATGTTGTGTCTTCCACTCCATCTACTTCATAAAATGTTCAGAATGTGAGTCTTCTTAGTGCTTCTTAGTCACTGCCCTTATTACCCTATTACTGTTTTTTATTGCCTACTTCATTATTTGCTCTATTGTGTGGAAGGTAAGTCTGCTCTGGGAAGTGAACAGGATAAGAATTTCATTGTGTAGTGTTACTATGCATATGACGGTAAAACTCTTGAATCTAGTTTACAATTACTCATCCTCTTTTGGTAGCACAGTTTGAACCTTTATTCATTCTGATTGTTTCAGGTCCTTGAATGGATACACACCCATCAACAAATTATGTTCTCACCTTGATCCATTCGGGTAGTGAATCACAACGGATCTTCCCACGATGCTGTGAGGTCCAGTTAATGGTAGGTTGCTATCTACAAATGTCTCCTGAGACTGACTCAGGCCAGTCAGCAGCCCAAATTTTCCACTAAGATCGCCTATCTCGTACTGGTCTACGGTGCCATTGCCAGAGGAGGGGGAGAGGCTTATGTTGACAGACAGTGGATTGTAGTGTCCTTGAATGTTTGCAGCTGAGCACGGTACTGTTCTGTTTGGTTTGATGGGCAAAACGTGAACATGGTACCCAGCAGCCATGGCATTCAGGTTTGACAAGGACAGAGATATATTTGTGGGGCCGTTAGGAACATTCTGATAGAACTGAATTTGTCCAGTTGACATGCCAGCACCAAACCAAGATCCGAGGTTTGCTTTGGGCACACGCACCATTGTAATATTTGCACATGCAATTCTTGGCCCGCCTCCTTCTGCCTGATGTATGACCACAGAACGACCGATAATGCCTGACTCCTGCAACCAGGAAGTGACGTCAGTGAAGAAACTTTTTGCTTCGACTCCACCAACTCTGGTACTGAAGTTGAGGGCACTGTGTTTATTGGCAAAGTCTCCGACTTCGCAGGGTATCGGAGTTGACGGGCCGCAGTGGAGCGCATAACTGCTATCTGCTGTGTCACTGTTGAAAGGGTTCCAATGACCTCCTGTTGTGCTGCAATATCCCTCGTCATTGTCCCTCTCTGAGCTGATGGGGTAAATGTGGACATGCCAGTTGTGGTTTCTCGTTGAGGCCATTGCGGGGTTTCCATATGACAAATCCACAAAGGTCGAAACATCAGATAAGGGGTGGTCCTTCAGCTGAGTGAACCACATTTCTCCAACCAATGGGCTCCTAAACCTAGCTCTGGCGACAACGACTTCCCCAGGATAGCCAATGCTGGCACAGACATATCTGGAACCATCCGCCGTTAGGTGAATCACAACGGACCGACCGACGATGCTGTTCTGTCCAAAGAGAGGCAGGTTGAAGTCTTCAAACGTCATATTCACTTCATTTCTAGTTGCAAGGAATATATGCTTTGAACTGAGGTCTCCGACCTCATACGAGTCATGTGTTGAACCAGGCCCACTCGGGTATGTTGGGGAGCTGGTATTGACAAAAAATGGATTCCAGTGGCCACCCACATTGTCATTGGAACACAAGTTTGAGGTGGAAGTACTACCTGAAGGAACGGGAAACATGTGGACATGAAAGCTATTGACTTTGTTCTGCAAGTTCCTCAGGTTGACCTTCAACCGTGTCTGATCGAAAGGGGATGCCTGACGGAAGGTGACGTATCCATTTATCCCTTTCATATCAAATAGAGCACTCACTTGTTTCTCCGGCACATTATAGATTTGAGCACATATGAAGTTTGAACCTGACTGAAGGATGAGAAAGGCTACGTTGTTGTTGTAGTTACTCAAATCCAGGCGAGATTTCTCAAGTTGCAGTGGAGTTCCAACGGTGATGACACCAAGGTTTGTTAAAGCTGAGGCATCTAAACTACCAAGAAGAGCATTGCAGCTTGTGGCTGAGCTTACTGAGCCAAAGACTGTCGTGTTGGAAGAGGTTGCATTGACTTGGCCGGTTCGAAAAAGATCTAATAAGAGCCTTGCGTCGTCCATTCCATTGTTACGGCGAATATAAACATTCCCTGCGATGTCTCCAGTGAACCTAGCCTGACGTGTCAAGACTGTTTGACCACGACTTACAACTGTGCATACAAGTCTGCTGTCACAGGTCTGCAGAGTCAATGAGAGATCATCCAGGTTTGAGCGCTGCTCAAAAAGACTTGTCACATTAATGTTGGCACTTGATGTGGGATCAGCTGTGAATGTAAAAACACTCGAGCCGATGTTTGCTTCAGCGCACGGATCAGCAAAGTGGCCATACATGACAGGAAACTCTGTCAAAGAAAGTGTGATGCTACTGCATGTTCCGGCACCAGTAACGTTGACAGTGGCCATCTGGGACGTAGAGTTAAATTGGACCTGGCCCATGACTCCACCCATGTTGAGTGGTGCCAGAAACTGCACGCTGGAGGCGGATCCTAAGGGGAAAAAACAAAAAACAAAAACAAAAAAAAAAAAAACACACATTCAGGACTTGATATCTGATTAAGTACAGCATACGTTCACCTTAATCATACATGCAGTACATATATTATGCTGCTTTTGTATTACTACTAGGGATGGGACAAGACACAAAATGTCCCACAAAAAAAAAAAAAAAAAAAAAAAACGAGAACAGCATCGCTAGTGCACTGTCTAAACTCTGCTTTCGACAGCTAGTTGACCAACGTTCATGTTGAAAAACACCAGACAGCATTTGGAACAGCGCTTTTAATTTTTGACACAGATAGCTGTTGCCAATGCTGTTGGGTAATGTTAGCGCTCCAAATGGCGTCTGGCGTTTTTCAAAATAAACATTGGTCGCTAATAGGCATCTAGAGCGGCATTTTCAACGGCGTCTCTGGTCCTGCTCGGCGTCTAAAAATCGGTCAATAAAATGGCGTTCCAAAAGGTAGCTCGAAACATATGCAAATTATTGTCGTATGATCTCAATCGCTTGTTTGAGAGAGGGTGAGTGACTGAGGAAGCTGTAGCATTTGACTCACATGTGTACCCCATTGCGAAAAAAACAAAGAAAATAGATCTTCTGCTTTGCAGCAACACTGTAATCTCGGGTGATCGCCTCATACAAGATCTCATTCCACCAACTATAATAATTAACAAAACTGTTTCAGTCAATGTTAACTTGTACCTCTCAATGAAATCGAAAGGCTCCAAAAATTTTAAATGCTTTTAAAAACGACCATTTCTGTCATTATTAACCTTTGCCTTGTGCTTTGTGAGCCAAAGGCAGAAAAGCAGGTAAAACCATGCAGGTGTGCAGCATTGACTGAACAATATGTATTGTCAAATGCAAAGGATAATAGCAAGGGCACACTACAAGGAAACGATAAGGACATGTGACAGGGAAAACGATCTGACCAAAACTGAAAGAAAGCAGGTAAATTCAAAGAGATTTATTGTCACATGTATAGCACGAAACCACACAGTGAAAAATACAAGCATATGAGAAACACCTCGACAAGACACAGGTGACTAAGGGAGCTGATGGGAAGTTGCAAGAGACCAGTTTGAGGAGCACAGGTGGAAACAACAGACTTGATTAATGGGACAAAGCACGGCTCATTTAAAGACATGGGAGGAAAAAAAAAAAAACCATCATGACAGTCCTTTCTCAGAGGGTACACTGAAATATTTTAAATAATCATTGTGAAAGTACATACTGTGTAGCTCTTCCCTGCATAATTAATGTTGGTGACAATGGCATTTGTTCAGTTTCATTTTACATACTGTAATGCAAATCATTTAACTAACTGGTTTATCAAGTTTATACTCTGCAAATATTCTTCCTTCACATTTTAAATATACACATTGAATTTATGAACATTTGAAATAAATTGTGTGGACCACCCAATCACTGACAAATCTATAAGGACATGTGGAGATCAGTTTTTGAGTTGTTTTATTGACGTTTTTTGTTTGTTTGTTTGATTTTTAACCGTGTTTGCCCTACTTTTCCATTTTTAGAGAATTACTCTAAAAAGATTTAAAAAAAAAAGCTAGTGCTGGCCTTTTAGAAGTAATTTCACAACTTCAATTAACTGCACAAACAACATGAAGGACAAGTGAAAACGGTCCATCAGAAGGATGTAATCTTCTACTCCAAGTAAAACAGGAGCAACAAGATCAAAAGCAGCATTGTGACAAATTATATCATAAATTAATTCTAGCATCATTGAAGTATATATACTCAGTACTGTTATGAAATTCCTGATGTAAAGATACCAAATGTTTAAAGTAAGTTACACAAACCAACAATAGACATGATAGCAGCATATTAATAGAGACATATTTCGTAAACCTCGGACAATTTTATTAAATAAATTCCTTTCGCTTGTCTTTTCCACTCAGCTGTGCGTGTCTGGTATACGTCGGGTGTCGGAGACAAGAAACATATTTTTGTTAACATTTTTACTTAACGACTGATGAGCACACCACACGTTTTGTTGACACGCCGCAACAATTGCTCAGCAAATAATTTAAGTAAAATCTGAAGGTTAACTTGAGCCATTTAGATTTCACGCAACATCCTCCGAGCAACATAAACTAATCATCCAATTAACTAATTGGCCAAACAATTAACGCTAAAAAGTTAAAGGCGGCATACCTCATGTGTTGCAATTCGTTCTGCAAAAGCAACTTTTAGCATGACACTTCTGAAAACAGACAGTAATGAAAAACATACTCACCAGCGAAGCTGATTAACAGGGCAATCAAAAGGCACATTGCGGCAGACGGACTGAAGACAAATGCCAAATATGCACAGGATCTTGTCATGGTGCATGTGCATAAGTGGATTGTCTTAGAATGTGTCCTGTGTGACTGGTTTGCAGAAGTGTATGTTAGCGCTCTTATACTTCAATATTTGGGTCATCTGTCTGTGTCAGCCTGTGATTGGTTATCAGGGCTTTTTCTGTTGCGTTTATTAAGGCGGAGGAGGGATGTTGCCAGTTGTGGGAGGTGGCCTCTTCAATGTAAAAGATAAAAATTAGTTTTTTTTTTTTTTTTTGCCTGGCAAGGCTTTGATCATCAAATTCAGTAGGTCTATTTTACATTTAAAATTTACATATTTGAATATCATAATATCAAGAAAATGTTTGGCAAAGCGAAGAGGGTGGTGCACAGTGTTTTTTTTTTTTTTTTTTTTTTTTTTTTATTTTTTTTTAGCCAAGTACTCTTTAACCAGCACAAACCGTTTTAGGGTTAAAAAAAAAAAAAATCATTGTCTGAACATGCCATCAGTGTTTGATTTAGAACATTTTAAACATCATTTGTAATGGTCCACAAAAAAATTTGACATCAAGTGCCCTCTTTTGGATCATAGAAAAGATCTGTTATCAAAAATAAATAACGTCATTATTGATAAATATTTATCCACAAAAAGAAAGTCAAAAACAAGAGGTGGCATGTGGCAAGTTGGGTGGAAGCATTTTAGAATGGGGGAGAATCTGGATTTTTAAACAAATGACATTGAATAACCTACTGAACATAAAATTCATTTTATGAACTTATATTTTCCCAAAACATTGAATTAATTTAATAATTATTTAAAAGTATGTTTGTTTGTTTTTTTTAAATCTCAAGTACCCCCTGGAGTCCCTTCAAGTACCCTCAGGAGTACCCATCCCCCCATTTGAGAACCAATGGTGTACCATTTAACAAGTGTGTAGCTCATTGTTCTTGGAATTGTCTTTTTATGCTTTATTTCCACTTCTCAGCATATTCGTCATGTATCCTTGTGACTTGGTTGAGGAGAGAAAAATAGTAACATGTTGTAAAAATAGACCTCAATGGCCCATTATTTTGGGCTGTTTGTGGCAGACCATACAATTATTTAGGTACACACCCTAGAGGGCACGCTAAGTGGATTTGGTCCTTCATTTGCCTTGCCACTGATTGCTGCAGAGGCAACAAATGCTATGTGATTCTGGCTGTGTTCTTGCAGAGACGACTATGCAGGTCTGTGAGCATTGGTTCATACTGAAAATATGCACTTCAACAACAATTTCTTCTTATGAATTATGCAGAAAAATAATAGTAGTACAAAGTAGATGTAACTTTGAGTTTAGAGATGGAGTTTGAAATAAACTTTGCAACCTTCTTCTGCATAATACTGACATTATTTTAAATTTGTTTTTGTTCATTTTTTTATGCAATCCATCCATGTTCTTTACTCATTCGATTCCAAAGACATATTTAATCACGTACTTTAGGACAAGTTGTACATAAAGTAATTTATTTTTCACTACTATGACATAATCAATTACTTTAGGAAATTAAGTACTCGAGTAATTGCTTACTTTAGTATGATTACTGAAGTAATCAAGTGTTTAGTATTTAACTACCTTAAAAAAAGAATTACTTTAGTAGTATTATCTGAAAAAAAATCAATAACCTAGTTTAATTACCTAAATACATTGATTTTTTTAAAACACTTTAATACAGTGCCTTTCAATTATATTTTGCAAAGCCCCCCAGGAAAGGGGAACCATTTCACCTCCTCCCCCACTTGCCACGCTGACCATAAATAAGAATATTATCCATAGAAATTGTGTAAGTATAGCTAAAACGGTATCCTTTTTAACATTGACAAAAGGAAAGAGCAATATAAACCAACTTTCAACAACTGATAACTATTTATTCACAGCATTTATACAGATTAAAGGTTTGTCTAAGCAGAAAAAAAAACCCAAGTGCATCAAAGTGCACAATTACACTGCTCATGGCAAAAACAAATCCTTTTCCCTGGGGTTATTAAGCCCCTGGCCTCAGCTCAGGCCCCCCCAGGGGGCCCCAACCCACATTATGAGAAGCATTGCTTTAGTATGTAAGCAAAGTATTGCTTGAGGGCCTTTTGTTCCTAATGTAAGCGATTACTTTAGAACTGAATAACCTAAAGCAATTTATCACTTTAATACTTACTTCATTAATGACTTAATCATTCTTAATTCACCAATTCTTTCGCCAAACAAAAAGAAAACTTGCCTTCTAGATTCATATCACTGTGACTAGGCTAATTACCATGGCCTATATAGTTAACCGTTCTTCTCATCAGATGTGTCTTATCTCCATGTCCGGCAATAATAGCAACAATGCACACTTGCTTTTGAGTAGAGTATTCATAATACAGCACATATGAATTATACGAAATGTTTACATGATTTATCGGGAAATGACGTCCATCTCTAAGAGCAGAAAGTCAGGAGATCCCGATGCTCATGAATCAGTGTTTGCCCCACCTTCCCAGGAAAAGGTGTCCATATCTAAGGTAAGAATAATCACATGTAAAAACTGAATGGTGAAATTGACCTAATTCATCAACCAGGAAAGGACGGGTAATTGACTCAGTGGGTGGAGTCCGATTAACGCCGGGTATCTAGGGAGGGACAATTCTTAAGAATAATTAAAACTAAAGTAATTGCAGTCATGCAATTAAATCCCTAATGGGTTTTATTGTGACAACTCAAGGAAAGCTTTTAAGGAATGGGCGGACAACATTTAGTTGAAATGAATTATGAACTGAGTCATCCTGGCATGAAAACTGAAAGTAATTTGATGAATCTGCGGCAAGCAACGCAGTCATCTCATCTTTTTAGTCTCACACTTGATTTAATTTGAGGTGCTGAAACAAAAAAGGGCGTTTTGTCTTAATTTACACAGCGATTGCAATTGTAAATGTGGGTGATTAAGGTGCTTTGGGGACATGAAAAATAAAGTTAAAAATGTTTTTCAAACCAAAATATGTATATATTCGAACCCTATGATTCGAATGACTTTGTAGATTATTTCTTACTTCTTAACGTGTTTGAAGGAAACTGTCCACGTTTGACTGGTACTTCAATTATTTTAAGTTTTAATTGTTTTGCAACTCTGTATTCCACATTAAATGAAATGGTCCTTAAAATAAAAGTATGATAAAACAGCTGGTCTTTTTTGTATGTGTTTTGAGCTGGCTGCATGTGGATAATTTAAGTTTGATTTTATTTAATGAAGGAATACATTCTACTGTTTTTTGTATGTCGTGTTATCCTTAAATTACATTTCAAGTGAGATACAGTCAACATGTCTCTGAGTATTAAAGGACCCAGTCCTAACCTGTTAGAAACACGTTTCGTCGAGATTAACAGAGTAAGAATTTCACTGTGCGGTTTCGTGCTATACATGTGACAATAATTCTCTGCAATCTCTACGATGAAGAATGCAATGTGATTATTTTTTCCATAGTTGATTATCAATTGAATAAATGGCACTTTATTGAATGGGTTGTACTTGTATCCAGTTTTGTAGAAGATTTTGTTTCAGATCATTCATTCAATTTGTTGGATGGATTCTGACGAATAATTTTGAAACTGTGTAGTTGAACCTATAATTGTACAGATGTACTCCATTTACATTCTGTCCTCTAGATGGAGCCAGTACATGCTGTGCAGGCTACATTTGATTTGATGACGTCAACGTTGTCGTATATATTCCAATACTACTTTACCCCTACCCTGTGCTTGTCACGTAACCACGTCTTTAAACTACATAACTAAAGTGTATTTTGCTATTTGTAATCCTTTTATAGACAAATGCTACTGTAAATGACGCTGTTCTTGGGAAAATGAACTTTTTCTGTTGAACCTGAAACACAATACATCTCAATGACGTGCGTACTATACAAAAGATGATTATGAGAAATGCAAAAGCAATTCACATCCCTATTCGTTATCAGTGAAATATACTGCAGCCAACGTTAAGACAAGAAACAACAAACACATAGCGCTGGGAAGTTTAATATCGGACAACATGGACCATTAAGCTTTATATTTGTTTTAGATTTTATCGGAATATCGACGGAGTGACTGGCTGCCGTCACATTGAGTTGTTTGGGCGTTTTTTTTGTTGTTGTTTTTTTTCCCCCCCCACGCGTGAATATTTGTTGAGTGTGCATTCATTGCAAAATGTTACAGTATGTGTTTGGAATGTTGTGAGATGTTATTTTTTCCACATAGTCATTAATGCATCATAGTCGTGAAACTTCAATTTGTTACGTGCGGACACTTTGCTGTTGTGTACCTTATACTGAAAAGATGTCTCTGTACGACCTCTTTTCATCTGTGAAGCCCTTTGAGACTTCGGTGATTTAGGGCTATATAAATAAAATTTGATTGATTGATTGATTGACTTTACTTTAGTTTTTATTTTTTTTTTTTATGGCTGCTCAGTGAAGAGCACGAGGAAGCCAACGGAAGGCTTTGGCCTGCACATGTAACGAACAATGTTATAACCTATGTAATAAATACAAAATAAGCCATTGTCATTTACGGTAATCATTCGTTAGATGGAACCCCATTCACACAAGTTAGAAAAAAAAAATCTGAAGCCCCTTTTTGCTATTGAGGGAGTAGGGCTTTTTTTTCCACCAATTGAATGTATTATTCATTTATTTTAACCCTTTCATGCATGACGGTTACTACAGTGGACAGCTATTAAAACGTCATTTTCAAAATTAAGAATTGGTTTTGAGGGCAGTGTTGCTTATAAGCCTCTAAAGTGGACGCCTGTGAATCCACCCAACACTGCTTTGTGTGGTCAACCATTGTAACTGCCGAATAATAGTGTCAACATTCAAGATGGCTGTCAGGAATGAAAACATGCCTGGCACCTCAGGGATTTCTGCTCAATCCTTCTATAATAGGAGACTCCTGCAGGTAAAAAAAATATTTTTACTTCAAGTAACACCTAATAATCACCATAGTTGTGAAAATTTCCAAGTATTGATTTTAGATTGGGAGGAAAATGCAATTTTTCAGATGTCCACCGAAGTGGACTGCATGCAATTACATGCAATTGCTGAACAGTATATCACTCTTGACAATGCTTTATCTGTAGTAGTTTTCTTTTGTATAAATCAACATTTTATGCTATTAGATTATAAAATGCTTTGTATATAGCAATATACATGTTTTGTGCATTATTCATTATGAGTAACAGGCACAATTCACATGACACAGGCTAGTGCGTCCCTCGACCAGCCACATACATCAGGTAATGACACAGGCTGGGACCAGGTCAGTCTGCTTCTGACCTGGTTCCGGCCAGCACCCTGCTAAGGGTCCTGTCGCCCAGTCCCTCAGTGCCCTCGGGCTCAAGCAAGCCAGCAACAGGCTGGTACAGGTACTGGTGAGAACGGCTGGTGCAATCCAGTTCCAGAGTCCCAGGACGTTTACCGGGATCGTCCAGCCGGGCGGCCTCATCCAACACTGATGTCTGTCCGGCATCAGCAGTAGGCCTCAAGCCAGCTTCATCCAGCTGCCCCTCGGATTCACCATGCCTGTAGGTATGGTCCTGGTATACATCGGAGCGGGTCAGCTGGTGGTGGTGCCGCAGCAGGTTCTTGCCCAGGCACAGGCTGGTCCCTCAGAAACCCATCATGCCTGCCAGCATTCAGGTCAGAACATCCATTTGGCAACGCCAACTCGTGTTTTTCATGCTGAGAGTCTTACCCTTACTCCTGTCACACCTGGACCCCTGGTGTCACATACACCGCCCAGGACCGGACTGTGTACTCAGGGTTTCAGACAGGCGAATACCCTGTGGGGTTTTTGTTCGGCCTTTCTGGGTGTTCCGGGGGGAGCAGTGGCAGGCACAAGGACCATTTCTCTCACCCAGTAGACATGTTGGAATGAACCTTTGATGCTTTGAACCAGGTGGCTTTGGTTTTTATGGTTTGGACAATGTTGTACAGTTTTGTGACGGCATGCGAAAAGTAAAGATGTACACTAGCACAGCAACGTGAGGTTTCTTCGTCTTGCCACATCTTTGTCTTCAAAGGCAAATTGTGTATCAAGCAATACAAACCCCAATAAAGTGATTACTTGAAGGAACAAGGTATCTATGGCACTGGCACATGCCGGGTCAACAGGCTTCAGGGGCACAAACGAAACTCAGGAGTGTAACAGAACTCAAAGAAGAAAGAAGAGGAAAGAAGAGGAGCTATCTCTGTTGTCACCAATGGTGAAGATGTCACGATTATGTGGGAGGGGTTGACCTGATGGGCCAAATGTTGGCAATATATGCACATAGACGCAAGAACAAACACTGGCACATCAGAATGTTCTTCCACTTCCTTGATGTAACCATTGTGAATGCCTAGCATCTCCTCAGATTCTCTAGATTGGAGGAGGATGGTCTTCTGCCTTTCAAGGCATCTGTGGCCCGTTTATTGATAAATTCAGGCACTGTCTGCAAAAGGGGGAGACCGAGTGACACTTCCCCAGCTGAAGCGCAAACCTGCATCCAAGGTAACCCGGAAGGTCAGGCTTGGTCCTGGAAACCACTGGTCCCAGCTGAACAACATAAACAATGCCCAAAGATACCAAGACCCTGCATGCACACTAAAAACATAGTACAGCTGCTTGTGTTGCAGTGTGGCTGTGTGCCCTGGGTTCATGACAAATTTTCATAGAAGATGGTGGACTGATCTAGTACTGGAAGTATATAAGCACGCAGCGTTGTTGCAGGGTTGTAGCACCTCACCTGTGGCCTAGCCCTAACCTTGTGAAGTTGTCAGTTGAAGCACTGCAGTTTGTTTAGTTTTGTAAATTGAAGTACTGAAGGTTGCAAAGTTACTGTAGTTCATTTTTCTGTGAAAACGAAAACCCCAGAATGGTGTATTGAAGGGAGCAAATTATTTTTGAAAAGTTGTTATAGTTTTTGCATAATTCAATAAACATTGAAAGTTATGTCTGTAATGGAGGTGTCGGAATAGCGCCCAAACTTGTGACCTCCTTGAAAGGACTGTATTTGATTGATTCAGAGGATCCTCAATCTTATCAGGTTGTCCGGCCAGAACATAAAGATGATGCACACTCTCATGCCACTCTTTATTTGTATATAATGTTCTATTTATTTATCTGGGTTGGTGTGTGTGAGGGTGTGTAGGTGTTTTCTATGTGTGATTGTTGTAATGTGATTGATTGATTGTTTGTGTGTGGTCTCTGCAAAGGAGAGCAGAGAACATTCACTAAACAATGATAACTAACATAACTAAAATTGTACAATATGTTACATCATATTCTCACATTACTCTATATTAGCATAGAATAACATAAACAATACAGGCAAACATACCGTACAATGATAGGAAGAATGAATTAAACCCAATCGTTCCAAATGTGCGTTAGGTAGGAAAGGGTTAATGGAGACGAATAGGTGGGCGGTGACGTCACTCCCTTACTAGTAAGAATCACGTCGGCACACACGGCAAACATTCGACAAATACGCACATTTGTGGATGTAACTTTGACATGAATACTAAAAGTGAAGTATGAAAAGTACGGTATATTTGCCTTTAGCAATTATACCAAACTTAAATGCAATAACAACTTAGACGTTAATGGACAAGTGAAGCAGTGCAAACGTAAACATGTATCCAAACCACGAACGGACAACATATTCAAACTGTACTTACATTCTCATGGACGCACGGAATAATGATGAAAGGAATGTGATAATCCACCGAATAATTGGAAGCAGAAAAATGACTGTCCGTTACAACGATACCTGCCGACTGACCGTTGAAAGAGCAAAACAACCTATGATAATGTAAACAGAGTCCTGATTGGTAGTGGAGGAATGAAACACAACTTGTGATTGGTTGCTAGGCGGTTGCTACGAAGATCACATGACCACAGGAGAAACATGTCCAGACATAAATAGTAACAACAGAACAATATAAACACGAAATCGTTAAGTATAATCAGAAACTTCTTAACAGCCGCCCCAACTTTGCACAGCAAAGTTAAAGAACATCAGTCTGGAATGTCTTGGGGAAGTGCAGGGAGGAGAATGAGTTTCGAAACAGGTCTGGTGTAGGATCTGTCCTTGACCTGTATTTCAGCAGTGCGGATCTTACCGTCTGCACCAGGAAAAACAGCTGTGACCTTACCAACTGGCCACAAGGCACGTGGAAGCTGCTGGTCAATCACCAGCACAATGGCATCAACACAGATGTCCTCACGGTCCTGTTGCCACTTGGAGCGGCTCTGGAGAGATGGTAAGTAGTTCCTGATGAAATGGGTCCAAAACTGGTCCGCAAGGACCTGACAAGTGTCGCCATCTGCGACGACTGAGAAGCTCGGTCTCAGAGTACACTACTTGTGGAGTGCACGGATCCAGCCGCCCCATCAGCAGCATGTTGGGAGTGATTGGATCTGGGTCTGCTACATCGGAGGAGGTGTATCCCAGGGGTTTGGAATTTACGATGCTTTCCACTTCGATAAGGGTGGTTCTTAGGACCTCCTCAGTGACGGTTCGAGATCCTAGAATGGCACGTAATGCAGATTTGATGGAGCGAATTTCCCGCTCCCAGGAGCCTCCGAAATGAGGGGCACTTGGCAGGTTGAAGTGGAAGTGAATCTGTTGGCTGGACTGGATGATCTTTTGAGAGGAAAGGAGAGCAAATTCCTCTGGAAAACAGTCCATTTGAACTTGTCGGAGGAGGGAGAGTTCAGCTTGTCGGAAAGATTCAGCGGATGGTTGTGGGTCTGTGGCCGCCCCGTAACTTGCTCTAACTGTAGCTTCCAAAAGATCTCTGAAACAAGTGAACCGACTGACATCAGGCACAAGTGGAGTAGGGGTAGTGTTGATGAGGCCACAGAATTTGGATTTGTGCAGCTCAACTTTATCTTCAAGATCAACGGTATCTGGGCTGGAAGGCCAAGTAGATTCAGCATTGAGGAGAAAGGCGGGTCCGGAGCTCCAGCGTTTGTTGGTTCGAATCTGTGACAGGGTCATTCCACGAGTGATATCGTCAGCAGGATTCTCGCTAGAGGGGACATAGCGCCATGAATTGCTCTCAGTTAACTCCTGAATGTCTGCGACTCTGGTACCGACAAACACCTTGTAGCGGCATGAAGGAGATTGTAGCCAAGACAACACAGTGGTAGAGTCGGTCCAGTAGGTGATCTTGTCAATGGAAATAGTGAGCTCGCGTTTCAAGACTCTGCCAAGCTGAGCTCCAATGTGGGCAGCGCATAGTTCTAGTCGTGGGATGGAAAGTTGGCGAGCTGGAGCAACACGAGAACGGGCCGCTAAGAAGGCCACCTGAATTTCACTATTGTTGCTGACAGTGCGCAGGTAGGCTACCGACCCATAGGCCTGCTCTGAAGCATCCGAGAAAACGTGAATGCTCTGAGATGCCGCTAAGAGATCGGTACCTGAGTGAACATAACAGCGCTTGAAAGTAATATGAGGAAGTGATGGAAGTTCACTCACCCAATCATGCCACAGCTGGAGGAGATCCTCCGGCAGATGAGGATCGTCCCAGTCCCTTTTCTTCACCCAGAGCCTTTGCACCAAGATCTTAGCTCGTGTGGTGTATGGAATGAGTAACCCCAGGGGGTCATACTGTCGAGCTAGGACTCGGTAGATGTTGCGCATTGTAGGCTCTGGTTGCTCAGTGTGGCGGACACGATAGGTGAGGGTGTCAGATTTGCAGTGCCAGTGCAGCCCTAGAGTGCGTTCTGGGGGATCAGCACCATCTATCGAAAGCCATAGTTCTTGGCTTTCTGACGTGATCTCGGGTGGCATGTGACTGATGACTTCAGACACGTTGGTGGCCCACTGACGCAATTCGAAGCCTCCCAACTGGAGCAAGCTCTGGAGCTTGGTGACCAGCTGTTTTGCTTCTGATATGGATTGGAAGCTTTGAAGGAGATTGTCGACATAAAAGCAGTTCTCAACTGACTGCCGAGTGTCTTCTTCTGGACTACTGTGATCAGTAACATGCCTTTGCAGGGCAAAAGTTGCGCAGCAAGGACTGCATGTAGTCCCAAAAGGAAGAACTTGCCACTGATAAATGTCAGGCTTTGCATTGCGGTTCAGGTCCCTCCAAAGAAAGCGGAGATAAGGCTGGTCTTCAAGAAGGAGGCGGACCTGATGAAACATGCCCTTAATGTCGCTGCTCACTGCAATGGGATATTGCCGAAAACGGAGCAGGACACCAAGGAGACTGGAACTCAGAGTTGGTCCAGGAAGCAAATGCTCATTCAGACTATTATTCTGAAACGTGAAAGAGCAGTTGAAAACAATACGGTCTTTGCCGTTGTGATGGACCATGTGATGTGGGATGTACCAAGAATTGGTACTTTTCTCTTCAGAAGATCCGAGCTTTCGGATATAGCCTGAGTCCTCAAGCTTCTTGATCTCTTGGCAGTAAGAAGTGGCCTTCGCTGCATCTCTGGAAAGGCGGCTCTCAGTTCCGCGCAGGAGGCTCATGACAGCTTCCTTGGGGCAATTGAGTGGAGGAAGACCGTCCTTCCACAGCAGAGGGGTGGCATATCTTTGGACGTTCTCGATTTCAACTCTGACTGTCTTCTCCTCCAGAAGTTTGATTGCTGCATTGTCCTGCTTGGACCTGGTGACAAGCTTCTCGCTCCTATATGGAAGAATGTCCACCTGCCACAATCGGGACACATGACTGAGAATGTCAGCAGAAGAGGTCGAAGTGTTGATGAGAAGACACTGAGGTGTTGATGGCTGATGCATCAAGACTTTGGCAGGACCCTGTAGCGTCCATCCTAGGCGTGTCTTTAATGCCACGGGGCCCCCTGGTGGGCCCAAATGTACAGGCTCCACTGGGGTGATGAGATGAGGATAGTCAGAGCCAATAAGGAGAAGTGGCTGAGCTTGACTGACTGAATGGAGGGGGAGGCCTCTAAGATGGCGATAGGTCTTCTGCAATGCCTCGACAGGATGAGAATGTTTGGAGAGGCCTAGCTCTGTCGCAGAGAATGCATTGTGAATGTGAAACCGTTTCTGAGGATAAGCGGTTGACGATATGGAGAATGACACTGACCTCCCTGGTACAGTCTTTAAGTCTCTGCGGATTGTTCTAAGAGCCAAGTCCTCAGTTGGTCCCTGAAGGTTTAGCGCCTGAGCAGCACTGTGAAGAAGGATTGTGCGCTCAGAGCCATCATCTAGAATGGCATACGTCTCGAGTTTGTGCTGACCCTTGTGGAGAAGAACTTTGACCATTTTCAGTAGAACACAGCTACTTCGGAGGTCTGGGTCGAGATAGTAGGTAGCTGGTTGGACAGAATCTGGTTCTGGTGGCTTGGACTTGGTGGTGGTGGCAACGTTGACGTCATGGAGTACGTCAAGGTGTATCTGATTGCACTGTTGACATTTAGCTTTGAGGTAGCATTGAGCAGCTAAATGGTTTCTGCCACACCTCCAGCAGCGCTTACCAGTTCTGATCCAGGATGCTTTCTGATCTGTTGTGAACTCTTTGAATTCTGTGCACTGATTGAAGTAATGCTGCTCATTATCACAGAAAGGGCAATATTTCTTTGGTTTCTCTTGTTTGTTGTTCCTCGTTGAACGGACTTGTGAAAAGGACTCAAGTGGCTTAGGAGCTGGATCTGAGCCGAGGAGAACCATGGTAGTACGCCCACTGAGGTTCTGCGGCTTGGCTTTAGGAACCTTCCGACGCTCGTCTCTTGAGGGCCTAGAATGTGGAGAAGTGAAGTCTTCATCCTGAACACGGACTTCGTATTCAAGCCAATCCGAGAAGTGCACCAGCGTTGGAATCGGGGTGCGGATGGGATCAATGAACCGCCTGAACTGCGCTCTGAGCTCATGAGGCAGCTTAGTAAGAAGACGTGAAGTGTGAGAACCGCATTCCAACTCAGTCCTGCCCTCCCTGCCTAGTTGCTGGAGCATGCCGACCAGTGATCTGACTTTGAGACCAAAAAGACGAAATCCTCGGCTGTCTCCGCTACGAATTAGAGGCTCTGCCAGGACGTCATTGATCCGCTGCAGCGCTAGCTTATGTGGCTGCCCATACATTTCAGTAAGTGCGGCCATCGTTTTCGAAAAGGGAGTTGAACAATTGCAGTAAGAATCAGCAATGAGAAGAGCGTCTTCATGTTTGAGGTGATCAACCAGTATTTGGTACTTGAATCGCTCTGTAGCATCGCTGGGAAGGATATTGTCCAGTGCAATCTTTAGACGGGCAAACTGGCGCAGATCATCATCAGTGAAGCAAGGTATTTGCGGTTTGGGTCCTCTATAGGTGGACTCTACAGAGGACAGCTGTTGAGTAGCAGTGTATGGCTCAACATAATATGGAGTGGATTGCAGTCCCGTCCCATAAGAATGCAGGTTTGGCACCGGAGGTGGCGGCAGGAGTTCCTCCGGTGGAGGAGGAGGAGGTAGTTCCATTGGCGGAGGCATTGGCCATACTTCAGGCCATGGTGGGAGTTCATCCACTGGTGCGTGAGGTTTATGGTTGGGAGTGGATGTTCTCGCCGGAGGACAAGGGAATACAAATGAGGCAGCACGGTCCTCAACCTGAGCTGAATGCATTGAGGTAGTTCGTTGTGACGGAGTCGTGGACCTCAGTGAGAGAGAGTGGAAGAGATTCTGCATGTCACGTCGGAGCTGGTTGTTCTCTTCCCTCATCTCCTGTAGAGCTGACATCACGGCTTCGGAGCTGAAGTTCTGAGGAGCAGGTGTAACTGAAGGTGGATCGCTAATTGGAGCAGGTGGTTGATGAGCTGCTCCCACGGTGGAGTGGTCATGAGGAGTGTGAGAAGGAAGATGACGTGGCGGGAGAGTCACCAGAAAGTCATCAAAGTGGCGAGGCCGTTGTACTTCACGGCGAGGACGAGCAGCAGCCATTGTTGAACTGATAAAACTAAGGATCCGGCTCGAAGGACCATGTAATGGAGGTGTCGGAATAGCGCCCAAACTTGTGACCTCCTTGAAAGGACTGTATTTGATTGATTCAGAGGATCCTCAATCTTATCAGGTTGTCCGGCCAGAACATAAAGATGATGCACACTCTCATGCCACTCTTTATTTGTATATAATGTTCTATTTATTTATCTGGGTTGGTGTGTGTGAGGGTGTGTAGGTGTTTTCTATGTGTGATTGTTGTAATGTGATTGATTGATTGTTTGTGTGTGGTCTCTGCAAAGGAGAGCAGAGAACATTCACTAAACAATGATAACTAACATAACTAAAATTGTACAATATGTTACATCATATTCTCACATTACTCTATATTAGCATAGAATAACATAAACAATACAGGCAAACATACCGTACAATGATAGGAAGAATGAATTAAACCCAATCGTTCCAAATGTGCGTTAGGTAGGAAAGGGTTAATGGAGACGAATAGGTGGGCGGTGACGTCACTCCCTTACTAGTAAGAATCACGTCGGCACACACGGCAAACATTCGACAAATACGCACATTTGTGGATGTAACTTTGACATGAATACTAAAAGTGAAGTATGAAAAGTACGGTATATTTGCCTTTAGCAATTATACCAAACTTAAATGCAATAACAACTTAGACGTTAATGGACAAGTGAAGCAGTGCAAACGTAAACATGTATCCAAACCACGAACGGACAACATATTCAAACTGTACTTACATTCTCATGGACGCACGGAATAATGATGAAAGGAATGTGATAATCCACCGAATAATTGGAAGCAGAAAAATGACTGTCCGTTACAACGATACCTGCCGACTGACCGTTGAAAGAGCAAAACAACCTATGATAATGTAAACAGAGTCCTGATTGGTAGTGGAGGAATGAAACACAACTTGTGATTGGTTGCTAGGCGGTTGCTACGAAGATCACATGACCACAGGAGAAACATGTCCAGACATAAATAGTAACAACAGAACAATATAAACACGAAATCGTTAAGTATAATCAGAAACTTCTTAACAATGTCACTTGATCTTTGTTTTTTTTGTTTAGTTTTTTTAAATTTTAGTTAAACTCCACAAATGCATGCTGTCCACCTATGTGGACATTTTCATAACTCCTTGAAAATTTGGTGTATCAAAACAGAACCAAATCAGTTCTTATTTTTATGTCTAAAAACACATAAAAACACATAGCAACATTTTTTTAACTCAGGATATCATGGGTCATGCATGAAAGGGTTAAATACTATATTTTTTGACTATCATCCAACACTGGGGTGGGGTGGGGGCTAATTTCAGCCAAAGCTCCATTGACGACCAAATTTACTGTAATTCCCCATATTTAGGACACACCTGTGTATAAGACGCACCTTTAATTTGGGGGATCGAATTCTGATATTTTCTATGTTACAGTGTATAAGACGCACCAACACTTTGGCAATGATGTAAAAACTATAGCAAAGCAGAATACATCTCATCTTTTGTAAACACTTCATCATTATTATTTTCTTGTGTTCATTTCTGTAAGTTATATATTTAGCTGCGCATTGAGCGCGTTTCAGATTTCCCACATTGTGAGCAGTCAACGAACTCGAAGCAGTTGTTTTTCCTTTTTCCTCGCAACACGGTTCGAGTTCATTTTTACCATTAATGCCCAAAGTTGAGCAGGATTCGTGTTTCACCAAGTTTATGATTTTGTGTAAATGCCAAAAGACATTTTAATAAACGATTAAAATGGAGTACCTTTCCAAGTGCTCTGACTGGAGGACTCGTCTGTATCTGGTTCAGTTAGTGTGTGGAGACATCATAACCTTGACATGATTCTCTTCGTTTTATTCATCTAAGCATCAACACTCAACGTATGTGGCTGGCAGATCAATATTCCTCGAATAGTGTTGCATATAAAAAAAAAAAATAATAAAAAATTACGTAATGGTTATAGGACACACCCATACGTTTGGCTTTCATTTTTGGAAAAAAAAAAGTGTGTCTTACATTTAGGCAATTACAGTATTCACACTCTGTGATTAAAAAAAATATATGAGTAAAAATAAACTGATCATAGACCAGCAATTGAAAATTCTATTTTCCTCTAAAATCTACTGGAATGGTCTTTTATAGTGCTTTATCTTCATTATACAAGCCACATTCAGTTATTTCCATCAAATACATAAATATTGCCAACGCTAGCATGTTGCAACCCGGAGGAAAAAAAAATACTGTTTAGTCTAAAATAATATATTTTAATCCAAAGGATTCCTTGCCATACATTTTGTAAATCTCTCTGTTGTGTTGTACTAGTATTGTCCTAACACGAAGCTAGTTGGTCCCTCAGTGTCCAATTTGCAAACTCCATTTAATTTTTTTGCTAGAACGGTACAAAAGACAAACAGCGGCTTTGTACGGCTTTTGCATGTGTTTGAGTTTCAGGTTAGTTTACTGATCCTCAGGTGCACCCAACGGAAACACTTCTACTCTGTAAAAGGTAAATGTGAAAGCAAAAGTAGAATTTTTAGATTCCACACATAACACTGCAAAAGGTCTGTCTATTTGAATGTGCCAAGGATTCTTTCACTTTGTTCTTATAAATTTAATACTTTTATAATCTAGCCTCCTGCCTTGCTTACAAAACAGCAGAGATTATTATGTAGATTTTATCTTATTGTTATCTGATGAAGACATACCGAGCCGTCCCTCATCTCTCTTCACCTCGTAAAAAAACAAAACAAAACAAAAGTTCAAAGAAAAGATTTGTGTCAGGTCACCTCACTTGGCATAAACCCATAAAATTCATGGTGAAAATCAATTGTACAAAGCTGTGTGGAATTATCTTACAAATCACAAACAAATTGGAACGCTCCCATGCAGCAGTTTTCTTGTCTTCTTATCAACAGAAAGTAACATAAATCTGATATTGTTCAGTGAATAATTTAATGCTTAAACTAAGCATTCATATCTGTGGGTTGGAGAGCCTTCCCAGTAGTTTAAAACTTGTCCATGTGAACTTGTCCAAAGGACAGAGATGACTTCATCTTTACCTCACTCGGTGCTTCTTTGCGGCCTTATCAAAACCATGTGGCTGCGCTCATTACAAAACCATTGAGTCCTAGATGGTTAGACCACAGCATTGTTTTGCTTTGTTTTAGGATGAGCAGAGCTGTGTGTTACTACGCTAGAAATTAGTGCTGGTTATTGTGTCTTAAAAGTTTATATTGTTTTATTTATTTATTGATATACTGTGATACAGCAATGGCGTATTGCAATATATTAGGCAATGTTTGTAAGAAAAAAAATCTATGGCGTAGATTAACAATGACGTTATTGGAATAGACAATTTCTATTTATTCTTTTTCAGAAGCCACACATTTACATCTATAAGCACATATTTAACATTCTTTAAAAAAACAAAACAAAACATTATTTTCTTTCATGTATGATCTTGACTTTGTTAATTTGTCCCCAGCAGTTGAGAAAACTCTTTCAGATGACACATGTGGAACAAATATAGATGTAGCACTTTGACACATATGCCAGCACAGAATACTGGTAACAGTGCTCTTCAACTGTAAATGAAACAGATCTGTGACATCATTTGAGAACATTTGAAAACAAAACAAAAAAGACAAAAACCAAGGACGAATATATTTTTATAATTTATCAAACACACTGAAAACTCAAGAAAAGGTCAGTTCTGCAGTTTTTTTCTTCATATTCTTCATATTACGAAAATTAATTCGCATATTAAAGAAATAAAACCAAATGAAAACCAAACTTGCATTGCAAAAGTGCATTGGAAAATAAGAACACTGCAACAACAATGAAAACATTAGTTTTGCAAAGTCCAGCGCCACAGCTTTGGTTTGCTTTCTGTAATATAGTCTTTTTGCAACGTAATGCTAAAATAAGACAGGCAACTTGATACTTTTCCCAAAATAGAGTTGTGTTTTCAAGCAAAAATAAGCACAAAGAAAACAGACACAGCACAAATGGGGTTTTGACGAATAGGTCATTTCACTGAAATGAAACTCAAATGTGGGCGTGGCAACCTGACATGGCGTCAGTTCGACTGCTGCTATTAGCAGCAGAAATCGTAAGGCAACACTCATTAACTTACTGCAAATGTCAGCTGCACCCAAAATGAAAACGAAAGAATGTCAGGGGGAAGTGTGTATGTTGTTTTAATTGTCAATTAATCGTCAATTAACCTGTTCCATTGTCAACCATGTGAAATGCGGTACTAATTGGAATTCAGGGAGATTATTACGCAACGGAGCATTGCTGGAGCAATCATTTGAGCAAACTTTTCATTTGAAAAGATGTGCTCGTGATAAATTTTCATAATCAATGATAAAATGCAAAAAAAAAAAAAAAAATCTGTTTTTGTAGTCTAGTGCAAAGGCAGACTTCACCTTACTAATACTGAAGTCAAATATTACAACTGGCCATACAGACAGCGACATAACATTCACAAAATGTAATTCAGTGAGTTCTGATAAATCCACACCACCAAATGTTTCACAAGCATACGTAATTTGCATACGTCATTAACAGACCATCTTGAATTGTTTGTTTAAATGTAATATCTAATTTGGATTTTTTAAATTTTTTTGGTGTTTTAGCCCAGATTGTTTCATTAATTAGTTCCTTTTACAAAGAAAAAAAAAACTTTCTGGTCCTGGTATGTAAGACTTCGCATTACAGATTAAGATCCAACATCATTTGCAGCGCGTTTATACAACCTGTATAATTTTCTTTGATTTTGTCATGCAAGGCTGCAAAGTGGCCTCATGCTATATAGTAAGCAAATTTGCCTCACATTTCAGCCTTCAGCCTTCCTTGCATGTTTTTTCTCAGGGTTACTTCTACAATCTAAAAATAAAAGCAGAATTATAATGGAGAGAACTGATCAGAATAATGATACTTTAGTTAAGATAGATAATCACCCATAGTGTTGTGAAGTGGTTGTTACTCAAGAGGCAATGTTGCATTACGTCCTGTGCATGTGATGGCAAAATTACTTGCGAGGACAGGAGGTCACAAATTGTATTCGAGTTCATTTCTTTTAATTACTTTCAACTTTCAACACCACTCAGAAAAAGCAGACACATACAGATAAACGGTTTCATTAAAGGTTTACATTCTCCCATTGTGGACTTATCGTGATCACTTTAAAGGTTTATTTCAGGATTTTTTTTTTTTCAGAGTGGACTCGCTCAATACATGCGTTAATTTGATAAGAATTTAGATATTTGATTATTGAATAAAAATTATGACGTTACAGCAAAGTGGAACATAAATGCAAATTGTACACTTGACAGTCAACATAAACATCATAGGTTTGTGCAATAGGTTTGTGCCATATCATACAGATAATGCTGGCCCTGGATTTGAGAAAATTCCACATTCCACTTGTGCATCTAATATTGACAATTTTGCATGTGGTTACAGCAACACTTTTTGTCCATAATGAGTCTATGAAAAATATCTGACACAAACATCAACACGGAGTTTCCACTGAGGATGTGTCTGGATGGAGGCAGACAGTGAAACACAGTTGTACGTTTGTCACATTGCTGGGACTGTTGTTGCAGGATGTGAAGACTGTGTTTCCTGTATCTCTTCATAGGAAATTGGTGGATAGGACCCATCTTTTGTTCTTTTCGTCCAAAAGGGTCACTGATATGCTCTGGGTTGGAGGTTATGCAAACCTTGCATGCAGACCATGGTCATATGATAACCTTTTTTAGTGTCCTTAAAGAGCCAATGAAACAATTTGGTGATTGAAGAGTTATTATCGTTAGTATTTTCATCCAGTAATGTCTTTTTTGTGGTCTATAGAAGGGTGTTGATAGAAACATCTCTTTCATGACTTCAAGGATATGACGCAAAGGTATGTTTGGCAGACAGCCAGAAGAACATTTACTTTCAGTTGGTGAGTTCTTGATTCATTCTTGACTATGAGTAAATGCCAGACTTAAACTACAAGTACTGGCTGAATGCCTGGTTTTTCTAGCCAATTATCTATCTATCTATCTATCTATCTATCTATCTATCTATCTATCTATCTATCTATCTATCTATCTATCTATCTATCTATCTATCTATCTATCTATCTATCTATCTACCTACCTACCTACCTACCTACATTTATATATATATATATATATATATATATATATATATATATATATATATATATATATATATATATATATATATATATATATATATATATATACAGTATATACATACATACACATACATATATACAAAATTGATGCCAATGCAAGTAGTCCTTGGCAGTCACATCCAACACATCAAAGAAGCGAGCACATTGGTCAGCAGTGTGCGTTACATAACTATAGTAGCCTCTGCAATTTATTTGAGAAAATGCAGTGCCTGCCTTCATTGAAGCCGCATCTACTTCCCACACTCTTTTTCAATGTTGTTACCACTGTTAAGCAATTTTGGCATCTGTAAATGATGAGGTTGCAAAGATGTCATGGTAGTTAAGTTAGAGTTGAAAAGTAGACCGAGTGTGCTCACAATAGATGGAAAAAAAGGCTGGTAATGTTTTTCATATGACAATGTCACAAAAGGCAGGCATTATAATTTTTCCTGGCATGGTTTCTTAAGTTCAGTTGTCCCCTAAAACCGAGAGCAATTGCATAACAAAGTTCATTGGTACATTCATACTCTTTCTTGTGAACTTCATCCTGTGACAGTTTTAAAAATAATTGGGACTATATTTGGGACTTTATTTACTGTAAATGAGATGGCATGGACACGTTGCTCATTTCTATGAGGCTTTTTGGAAGTAGCCAGTTTTTAAATTATTTCTTCAAAACAAATGGATAAACATAAACATGCAAGATAATATAATATTCCAGATTGGAAAACATCAATTGAACTTGCCAGTGAAAAATGAAACATCCTGGCCAAAGTGCAACTTAAGTATATATGCATGCTGTTTGAATTACTTGTCCAGTCATTATGGCCAGGAGGGGAGTCAAATTTCATGAGCATAATAATCATCCTCTCTTCCATAATAAAACTGTCAAACCCTTGTTGAGGAAAACTCACAATAATGGAAGTCTAAAATAAAAATCGCCAAGTAATTACAGGTCCAAAGGCAAGACTTCAATAAACAATTCAGTTAAACATTATTATTATTATTATTATCATTATTACTGATTGGAGTGGTAAAAATCTTTCTTGGTTAGACTGGAGTTTCTAGACATAGTGTTTATACTAAAAGTGTTACCTGTGTAAATGTGATTCATGCCATTTTAAAGCTATAAAAACTTTTTGATCTAAATCTAAATTGTACATTTGCGGTTGTTTATTTTATATATATATATATATATATATATATATATATATATATATATATATATAATTTAAATATTTTAAATATTTAGCTTTTGGCCTTGACACAAACATCCAGACAACATTGGTTTTTTTTTTTTTTTTTTTGCAGTTTGGTGCTCAACACATTGCACTAAAATTGCCCTTAAACGATCAGGCTATTGTTTGAGTACATACCACTACTAAGCACTAATTTTCAAAGGGCTAATTATCAAAAAGGAATGCAGGCACAGCACGGTCCAAAATTACGCGTCACACATGCTATCAATAGCTCTTATGTTCTCAGACAGTGAACCAGGCTTCCTGGTGTTGATACAGTTGGTGTTTGTGCATTAGGCATGGATGGTTATCAAGGGCAGATTGAATCCCAAGGGTCAACTGATCTTCCTCACTGAAACCACCGCAGTAGAATGCGCTCTTCTGAGTGGAAACCACTCACTACCGTGACCAAAAGCCGATAAGCCAAGAATTGCAACATTTATCCATAATTGCGCATGCATACGCATTCTATTTTTAGGCTCAGAATTATTTTGGCAGCTAGGACTTTTGCCACAATATAGCAATTATCATAATGAATTTGACATTCAAACCAATAGATGTGACAAAGGTCAAGTTGTATCAAATCCGGGGATGACAAAGTAATGATGTGATGTTCATGAGAAAAGTAAACCGTTTGAATGGCTCTTCATGGTGAATGATGGGAGTTTTGAGTCTTAAGGAGCCATTCATCCCCGCTCCCGCCGTCCTCGTCACCACCCGCCTCTCACTTCTGTCGAGCGTAACGTCTGCAGAGCGCGTCATGTTTGCATATTAGCGCACACAGTTTTTTTTTTTTTTTAGGAGGCGTATATACATTGAACTGTAATGTGCACTAGATTAGAAGTTGAAGTCTCAATAATCAGGTCGATTTTTGAAATGTTGATTCTCTTATGACATTGGGGGTACGGGTACCCCACGAGGTGCTTCAGATTTTAAACAAAACAAACCAACATATGCAAAAATCCTTTAAAAATAATGATTGAGTTAATTAAATGTTTCAGAAAAGTATAAATTCCTAAAATGAATTTTATGACCAGAAGGTTATTCAAAATCATTATTTTTCAAATCCAGATTCTCCCCCATACTAGAATGATTCCACCCAGAAGGTCACGTGACAAGGCATCACCGCTTGATAATTTATTTTTGTGAACAGATCCCTACTATCATCCCAAATGTTTAATATTTTTCTGTGGACAAATATTGATTTATATTTACAGGTCTGACACTTTATCCTGTTTATTTCTTTTGGAGAAACATTTATTAATCAAGTTGATTCTTTATGAATGAAGTATGATGGGTTCTAAAGTTTAATAAACCAAAATAGTGATGGCTTGTTTTAAGTCATTTTCAACCCATAAATGCTTTGCACTGGGTACTTGGATTAAAATATATTTCACAGGGGCTACATCACAGAAAAACGGTTGAGAACCACTTTCTAATGAGGTGCAGTAGATTATGAGGTGCATTACAGCATAATTTGGGAAACAAACCAAACCACTTTCTAATGAGGTGCAGTAGATTATGAGGTACATTACAGCATCATTTGGGAAACAAACCAAATGTTGTATTTGTGCTATTACAGTATGTAATCATCAAGTACCATATTTTTCTACCATAAGGTGAAAGTAAACAGGCAGGAATTTAAATAAAAAATGAGACAATAAAAAGATTACGTCCATACATTAGGCCCACCTGATTATTTCACTGACCGTGTCTTTCTCTTTATAAGAGTAGAGGTAGCCTTGGAGGACATATCTACCAGCGAATTTCCATAACGTTGGAGAAACTATTCATTCAATTACGAGAAACTAAAAAGAACTGTTTAGAAGACAGTTTTCTTTTTTTCAAGCCCCTTTTAAAACATAAATTGACTCTAAAATTAAGACGGTCATTAGTGATACCTCCCCATGTCATTCTTTGAAGTGTTTAAGTGACGGGACATCAAACATTGTCTTCATCTAAAATAATACAAGTTTCAGTGACGTGGCCAGAAAAAAAGAAACTATGTGAAAGTGTGGGCAGGAACTTTGCTAGATGGGTGTGGATGGCATTCAAACTTGCATGCTTAAAGCCAAAAAACATTTTGCACCTGCACCTCTTATTTTTGGTTTGTGTCCAAAGGTGCATTGTCACCGCTATTTTTTCTGTTTTGTTTTTGTTTGTTTTTTTTTACACAGAGAAAAGGCCGTGTGTGACGTTAAACAAATTTTAATGAAAGCCTCGCCTGCACGACTGCATGAACAAATAAATGTGAGAGAACAGGAATAGGCGTACCTCTTGCACCTTTTCTCATGGACCACCTGTGACCTGAGCCATCCAGTTTGACAGCTCATGATGTTCGACTGCCTTTATTGTCATGTCCTACCTACTTGAATGGATATTTTGCACAAAGAGATTATTTCTTTAGTGTAAATAAACATGTATTTCTCTTTTCCTTCAATTTGACACAATTTAGTGTTCGAAAAAGAGAAGCTTTAAAGAATATATTAAAAGCTATTACTAGCTTACTAATTTTGCACTACAAAGTATTTACACTATATTATTAGCACTCTTGTTTCTGTTGTGGTTTTATTGCTTTTCTTATGGCTATTTATTTATTGCTCGAACATGGAATGTAGTCTGCTACATTCAGGGAAATGAACAAAATAAGAATTTCATTGTGTGGTATAATAATACGATAGATATGACTGATAAAACTCTTTAATCTTGAACTAACTAACTAACGAACGAACTAACTAACTAACTAAAGTTTTTTTCATGTCTGGAAAAACACATCCAATCCCGGAAGGATTTTTTTTAAATTCAAGGTAAACTCTTCCAACTTCGCTGGATTACAGTGAGCGCAAAAACTAGAGCAAAAATAACACAAACTGTTCCAATACATTAGAAAGAAAGGAGCTGCCCTACTGAAGCAAATGAAAAAATGAATGAAGCAAACGATTCCTCTCCTAGCAAACAATTTCTTTAGTTAAAGTATCGATTTTTTTTAATTAATCGGTCGACCACATAATCTGTTTTTGTTTTGTTTTTTTAATTTCGTAATTGCTGAATGGTCAACTAGAATCGTTAAACACAGCGTTTCTCAAATGAGGGTATGTGAAGGCATTTTATGGTGTATGTGAAATTTTAACACGGTTTATGCAGGTATTGGCAAATCAAAAGTATTTACAGTATCCAGAAACATAAAATTTGGTATCAAATACATTTAAGAAAACTTTATGGTGGTAGGCATATTAAATGAAACAAAGTAAACTAAATAAATAAATACATAGACAATTGGAAAATCTTACACTACATTGAATTGTATCACGCAAATGTTCATAGCCTGGTCACCTCTCAGTTTCTCCATTTGTGAGTGTTAGTCATCTTTTATTTTCTTTTCTCCTCCTGCCGCTTCTGTTTTTTTGCTGATAAGCTGTCCTCTACTAAGAGGGGACATTTGAAGTCTCCTTTTTTTTGTGATGTTTCCAAATGTCTTTCTGCTTGCAAGCCTTTATCGATTATTTCACCATTGTATTCTGCACCAGTTTTATAGTAAGTACTATACATACTACAATATGCATTCACTTGAGTTACCCAACTTACAAAAACATAAGTGAACATTTTTAGTGACTAAAATTATGGTTACAGTCACCTATGGCTGATCTGAAAACTTTGATTTGATTCTACTCAGGTCTATAATTGTTTTTTTTTTCAATGATTTCGATTGACAATCATCTATCGACAATAATTTCTGCTTCAATCTATGGAAGTGCAAAGGATTGTCATGGTCTTCTCCAGTCTGCTTTGCAAGACAGAAGGGCAAATAATTTTTTTGTTACGTTTAATATTTCTTTAATTGTCCAGCTTGTTTAGATATTTACACACATTAAAATTTATTGTATCGATGGAGGGAGGATGTGGAGCAGTAGTGTGCGCATCCACCTCACAATTCAGAGACACAAGTTCAAATCCACCTCGCTCCAGCCTTCCTGTGTGGAGTTTGTATGTTCTCCCCGAGCCCATGTTGTTTCATTCACCCCAGTTCCAGCTTCTTCCCACACTCCAAAAACATACTTGGAAGGTGTATCGGATGTACTAAATTGTCGAATAGGCATTGGACCATTGTGACATTTGAGCACTCTGATTGGCTAATAATTCGCAAATCAACATATAGGACAAGAACAGGAAGTGGCGAATGTATGTCAACGGTAAATGAGGGAAAGCCTGGACAGAAGAACAAGAAAATGACTTTGTCACAATGTTACAGACGGTCCTTAATGATTAGCATCACTGATTTTCTGTTGAGGTATAACTTCTCATTTTTCCAACGCAATGTGCAAATGGTCGGGCGATGCTACGGGGTGAGATAATACGCTTTCTTGTTCGTCTTTATATTTTTGCAACTTTTGGGAGAATATTTGGTGAACTTGCCAATGGCTAATATGAGAATTTAAAACGGTTTGTTAGCTAATGTTAAGCAGTTACCCTTTAAGATGTGGGCATTCCTCACAGTTTTGCGTTCGTTATAATTAAAAAGAGTTTTTGCATTACCTAAGTCAGTATTACCAAGCATTTATTGAGACAAGGCAGATTGTTGAGAATGAAAAGAAAAAATATGACACGCTACTTGGCAAAACAATTCACAAGAAATGGATACACAAACTCTAAAAACAGTTATTATGGATCATTTTGGGTTGTTTCGCACAAACACAACACGGAAACTGGGTAAAAGACAATCTCAAAAATTGTGTTTTTTGTATAGATAGCACACACATTTGGTCAAATTGAACCCTTATTGGGATATTTTTAACTCATGTGTTTTTAGAGTTTAGATTATGTACCTCGTGACATTTAATAAGAAAAAAAACAAATTTTTCTACCTGTTACTATACTTGGTTGGCATAGATCGATTTACATTTAAAAAAATATATAAAATAGATATTTTTTCATCCAAATAATTGACTATATCTTATTTTGCATGACAAACCTGACCTTTCATGGCATGTGAATGTGCACCGTAAGCCACGGCATACTGATAGGAAATCCCAGTTTTAAGAGCCATCATTTTTGTCAAAGGATTCCTCATTCGTGAAGCGCTATTGCTAGTTTGACTCCGGAATCCACCGCCTGTTGATTTCAGGGATGCATCCAGGTTTGCCAATCAAACGAGCGCAAACTCAAACTGCTCAAGTTGATTAGCCAAAAACGTGCTTCGGCCACTTCTATGTTAGGACTTATTAGTACTTTTTGTAGCTTTGATATCTTGGTAGACTCAGTTAGTGTCCTGTTGTAATATTGTAAAATTTTCAGAGGTTTTTCTTTTTTTGTCTGTGTGTGTACATGTGTTGTGTATGATTATTCTGGTTGATTGTGTGCTACTGTATGGTTCTAAGTCACATCCCAGTGAAGTGCATGCATCCACACATCTTATGACTCAAATAAACACACGATGACACATGGAGGCAATGATTCGTTCACAAATGTACAAGACACACACACACACACCTACACAATTACGCAAACATCAGGGTTTTTCAGACATAGGTGTGTCGATGTTTTTTTTTAATATTCTCATGCATTCACTTTTGATTTCAGTGATTGTAGGCTTAGGTAAGACAAAGAAAACATGTGGTGAAAACTTGGGAATGTTGTGTTGCAATGACTAAAATAAACTTTCACATTCAGGCTCGTATATGTGGCAGTGAATGCACGGTGAAGTCTTAGGCTCCTCAGTTGGATGATTCATTAGTGCCTCCTCGTGTCAAAAGTAAAAAATTGACAAAGAAGCACTAGGCCACAGAAAAGTCAAGGCAAATGTATTTGTACAGTCTTTAACTCATTCAATCCCAAAATGTACTTTTTCATGTCTTTCAAGAGTCTTATATGTTCAATTCCAATTAATTTATTTATTTTTACGAAAAACTATTTTGAGACCTTCCTTTAAACTAATATTTGAAAAAAAATGTAAATGAGTAAAGGGTACAGAGTAAAGATGTATAAATACTGTATATGTCTTTGGATAAAATAAGTTGATTACGACAGGGCTTCAATGGGCTTCACAGGTGGAAAAAAAAAAAAAAATCACAAAGAACATCACCAATTCACAACGTCAAATAAGAACCCTAGACAAGGGCCGCAGCTGGTAGGCGCCCCCTTTCAGTCTCAACAAGCTTCTAAAGATGTCGAGTGCTTAGATAAATAATAATCATTGGTAACATGACATGACGACTTCGGGTAAGCTCATTCTCACAATAAGGCCCAGCTGGTCTAGATCCATAGAAGCGCCTTATCAGTGGTGGCCCACCAATAAACTTGCTCCAGTCGGTCAGCGCGGCCGTATTTGATTTGTTCATCACCAACTAGTCTCCTCTCCAAGTCGAGTTTACAAAAAAAAGGAAGACCAAGTTGACCAACTTGGTATGTTATTCAAAGCTGCTATTGTTTTGTTTGTGTATACAGTAGGACCATAAAATTACACAGAGCAAACATGAATGAGAGCAATTATAAAATCAAAACAAATGGTAAATAAATCTCCCGGTTCCAGAGCAGTTTCAAACCAGAGATAAGAGCAACGTACTGTATATTGGCAGTTTTGTCTCTTTGAACAGAGCCGTGCAAATTCCACTAATAAATGCAAATTGCAAAGTGGTAAAACAACAACAGTAGCAGGTAAAGAGGGGAGTTAATTATATTCTACATGCAGTACCAGTTTGTTCCTGAGAACATGGATTCGTTCCAAACACTAGCCCATTCGGTAGCTCATGATGACCTTCTCAAAGAATTCAAAGCAGTACTTCAAGTTGCTGAGTACTATTGTTAAAAAAAAGCATACTTGCTCCGCAGTTTTTTTTTGTATTCTTATGTAAACGGTACGTGAAGTCAACGTGGATAGAGCTTACAAATAATTCAAGTATTTGAGACAATGAATTATTGTCATATAAGTCAGAACTAAAACAGTCAAGTTCAATATTCAAAATTTGCTAGAGCTCTTTAGGAAAGAGCTCTTAGCGGTTCAGGAAAACTCGCAAGTAATTTTAACTAAATGGGGCCTCAATGCTTTACAGAGTAGAGTTTTTTTTGGGGGGTGGGGCCGATATTGGTAGCGCATGCTCAGGTGAGAGACCTTTCAGTAACAGCGGGGTTTATGTTGCGACACTTAACGTTTTCTCACATGAAGACTGAAGTTATTTTTATCTTAAATGTGCCATCACATGGTGCTAATTTGATTAAAGTCCATGTCATTGTGCATTTAGTCTATAATGAGCTCCTCCTGACCTTGTGCTAGACATGGACTCATTACACGAAGTGCCAGGTTTACCTCTGTCACATGCGGTTACAGTCAACATGGGAATTAAAGTGAATAGCACCCCGTCCCTCCCTCTAATACACATGGTACGAGTATGCCCACTCAGAGGACTGTAGTTGCACCAACTCTTCTACATTATGTTATGGAACAATGACATTTCAATCAGCAAATTGTGATTTTATAAAGAAAAACTAAATAGAAAGTCATGTTTTATTTGTTTATTACAATTAAATAATCCTGTACAGTGTAGTGGCATGCAGACGACAGTAAATTACATGATTTAAAGTAAAGGTAAATAATATTTGCAAGTACATCGGAAACATGTTTACCAGTTACAGTAAATTAACTGCACATTGGCAGCTCCACATTCAGTCATAGTAAATGGCATTAGTTTTATTTTCTTTGTCATGTTTTGTGGTCAAATATCAGAAAAGAGTTTTATTCATGTCTTCACAGTTGTTGTAGTAGCTGTGTTGTTGGACTTGAGTTATCAAAGACAGGTCTGCGGTTGCTGTTCCTATAAAGAATTTGATTAGAAAATATAACACGATAACCGGGGTTGTGACTAAAATACACAAGTATTTGTTGAGCTATTTGATGTCATGGGCTATTTATCAAACAATGTTTGCAACCCAAGCATGTTTTGATTTGTTATTGAATGTACTGTACGAGCAATGTATTGCATATTTAATGTATTTACACTTAATTACGTGAATTAGAAATACGTGCATATTATGGCAGACCATCTCTACTATTGTGCATCGACAGAAATAAAAATGCACCAACACTATGTTCAGTCTTGCTCTTCTCAAAGAAGGCTTGCAAAAAAGCACTAGGTGGTCATAAATAATCGAGAAGCATGTCGCTTTTTTGAACCCACAGAGAGGGATTTGACCTTCTGCACATTTGCCGCAAACGTTCTAATGTTAGACCAGGCATCCAGATACTGCAAAAGGATGGGTCTATTTTGGGACAAGTATGTGCTTAATCAGGGAGACACTTTGTGGTCAACATTTACAAATATGCACTCTGCTGCATACATGCAAGAATCTTGAAAACAAAATATGCATATGACATCCAGTGAGAAGGCTGAATTTGTGTTGATGCATTCGGATGCTTTGCTCGATCGTATATCTACTGTTTGTCTGGCAAGCAGAAGTCCTGTAATGATACTTGAGCCAACCCATTTGTTTATCTTTGTAGAACCAATGACACAATTCTGCAGCCTCAGCTAATGTTATTTTGATGAAATGATATATAATTAAACACATGCCACAACCGATTTCCTAGAAGATTGTAGCTCGCAGCCCTGACAAGGGATTAATTGAAAAAAAAAGGACACAAAATAAGTGTAAGTGCAGAGTAGATCAGCTAAGTTATTTACTTTTCTGGGTAGTTTTCACTGGGTACGAGATAACAAACATAAATTTTGAGTTAAAAAATAGGATTTTTTTTTTTTGGGGGGGGGGGGGGGGGGGGTTGCAGATCTTTTATTGCTGATTTTGCATGGTGTAGTAGTTAATTTTTGACAATAATGGTCATTTTTCCATTTGTTTTGCAAGGGTGATTGTGTTTTCTTTTGTAACATAGGAAATGTCACAAAAAACACGAAGTGCTAGCCACACCATGATGACACTTAAAGTATGCTCTATTTTTTTTTTTTTTTTGCCTTGGTCTGCTTCTCTGTTGTTGGGACACATAGCTAATGCCAGATTCCCCAAGCTTTTTATCACTACGGACTGGTCAACACTTTAGAATTTCATCGTTGCTGGAGGGTGAGGTGGAGGTGAGGTTGGCGAGTGTCGAATAAAAAGTGCACATAAAATGGTGAACTCACTATTAATGCCAAACTAATGGATGCCCTCAGCTTGTTTCCCTTTTCACACGGATGGGATGTCGGGTGTCTCAACATGCTTTTAAGGCTGCCGCAATGCAAGCTCATCTGGTTTGTTATTAAATAGGTCGAGAATCCATTCCTTGTCAGTTTGTGGGTCTTTTGTGCCTGGGAAGTAGTGCTCGAAGTCCTTACCACAAGAAATCATTATTTCAAGAAGGACTCAAGGTATTGGCTGTTAAAAGCTTTCTTTTTCACCAAAGTTGTAGGCTCGTCACCTGTCTCTTAACTGGGCCCTTTCCCCTTCCCAAAGACATCTGTTTCTTACTCTTTTTACTTTTTGGGAGTGAAGTTTTGGTGCTCAAGTGACCAATTGAACCTAAGAGAATCCAACCAATTTTCTAAATAGAAGGTTTTTCAAATATCTTTCAGACTTGGCTAATACATAAAACAGAAATAGCTCATTATTTCAGGTGTGGCCCATGTACAGTACTAACTGATTCACAGACCGGTACTGTGCCGCAGACTGGTGATTGGGGACCATTGCATGGCCTTACTCCCTTTTGGGGGGCTAAGTGACAATGACCAATGTGCCTCTCAGCCATTTGTGGTGTTTGTGGATCAAACACTTACTGCAAGCCAGGGCTTGCCCGAGTAGTTCTCATAGAGGGACAAGTCCAAATTCTCTGAATGGTTGTTTAATTAGTTCATTAATTTATTTATCATAGTGTGGCTTTTTTACTTTGTCGACATACAATAATATCATACAATCACAGTCTTTACTGCACCATCGTGACAAAGACATATCCTTGTTCCTCAGACAGTGGAATCTGCCCCTCCAAAATTCCCCAATTTGTGTTTATATGTGGAATGTGACTCTGCAAAATGAGCAAAATTGTCAAAGTTGCCCCACCTGCTGATTTGGTAACTAACAGCCAATCAGAGTGATTAAATGTCAGGGCGGTCTGACTCCGATTCAACATGTTGAATGGTGCAAACCCATGCCCAAACTGTTCCCGACCTCTGACCTCGAATGGGTGTAACTAAGCCTTATAGTAGTGTTTTCCTGGGGTAAAAAACAAAAAATTTTTTTTATTTTATTTACCTTTTTTTTGTGGGCAGGTCTGTGGGGTGCAGCTATTCTATTACTTGAATGGAGAAAACATATTTGAGATACAAGGGTATGGGTGTTGTTTTAAAATGAACTAAACTTGTAAACTTGTAATGTTTCCAAAAACTCACCCTTTGACCCCTAACCTGAAAATGTGTTTTTCCTCTGCAAAATGCTGCAAATGAGTGATCCTCATCACCCCCAAAACCCTCCAGTATGTCTCTTTCCTACTGGTCCTATGTTGTGCCACTTTTAAGTGGTACTATTTTTACTCTGTCATTTCCCCAAACCCTCAGAATGTGTGCCATAACATTTAACATTTAGTTTTCCCCCTCCATTTGTCCTTCCGTATCCTCCCTCAGAAGAACATTTTACCATCACAATCACGCAATAATTTCACACCATGCTGGTATTTCTCTGTAGCAGATAAGTTGTGTCTTTGCTCAGAAGATGATGAGATAAAGCAGAATGCTCCTTCTTTAGGGGGAGGACAGAAGAGCACCGGGGGTAGAAGAGAGGGAGAGAGTGAGGGAGACATGGGAGGAGCATGAAAGAAGGAGGGCAGCTGGAGCGATAGGCTACTTTGACAGTGCTATGCTAGAAGAGGCGTGTTCGGAAGAGAGAGAGAGAGAGTGAGCAGCAGTCCCAGCACCAGACTTACTGCAGTGCAGGTGGATCACATCCTGCTGTTCCAAGAGGAAGATTTACAGGCACACATTGGCTGTTCTACCAACAGGTTTGCTGCATCTTTTTCTCACCATTGTAGCTGATAGTAGCCTGACTTGTGTTCTGCGACAGACATAATGAACACAGTGTTCTACACCAACAGGGCTGTTATCTCACTGGCCTCCATTCTTACTGTGCAGTTGTGATGTTTCCCAGAGCTGCCAGTGCCAGGGAACTTTGAACTGCATGTGTGATTTGAAGATTGCCATTTTTGTTGTTGTTGCGATCTCATGCACTAAAGCTTGAGGTTCAGTCATGAGCTAAAAAAGTAGAGCATTCAATTTTGGCTGCTTCCAGTGTTTAGCATGCTGAATGAAATACAAGAGGGCCTGCTTTTCTTCTTTCACAGGACCCTTTTTTTTAACCATAGAGAATAATATAATGGGAAATGTGAATGGACCCGAGAAGGCTTTCTGTGTGCACGAGGGGTGCCGCCCTCTCAAGTGTCAGCATGCTTAGCTAGTGGATGCTGAGAGTGTAGGGGGGTGTTACATGTGTTTGTAGTTTGGAGTTGGGGGGGGGGGGGGGGGGGGGGGGGGGGGCTTTTGCAATGGGATAAGAGATAAGCTGTTACCCGTGCCGTCCTCTTCATGTAGCGCAAGCGTCAAAAGGTTGGTGTTTGAGACTTATAAACTGAAAATGTTGTCAATGCTTCTGGTTGCTGTTATTGATTCAGTTAATAAAAACCAGGATCCATCTTCCTATTTTTGTTGAATGCAAATCCAAAGCCTCAAAATACACAAGAATTTTTTTTAAAGGCCTCCCTCAGGTTAATTCTTTCTTTGCTTAGGGTGTTATTTCATGCCTTAATTGCATGCACCAAATGAAATGAGTCCCAGAGTTATTGATGTGTGATTAAAAATGTAAGACAACTGTGGTTATTGCACTTGTAAAATAAAATTAGTCTGTCCTTTTACGGGCATTGGTGTACTTCAAACTAACTTTTTTTTTCTTTGGAAGTAACATTCAGTGCTAAGGAGTACTTCTCTACTAGTTGTCATGGTAATACAAAGCCATGCTCACTTTAGATGGGGGGTTGGGTGAGCCGTGGCTCCTCCAATAACCCCAATTCCAATAATGTTGGGGAGGGTAAAAACAAGAGTTCATGGTTGCACTGATGAACACTGTCATGCTTTTTATATATTCGTTCATTTTAAATTAGATGCTTTCAACACACAGTCTCAAAAGCTTGGACAACACAACAAGATTTCAGGAATCTGGACAAGTAACAGCATGCAAGCGCTAAAGCTGAAGACCATCATACAATGTTGGTGACTATTGATCTCTTGGTGAAAAAAAAAAAAACACATAAAAAAACCTGTATCATTGTTTAAAGGACATTGCCACATGGGCTCAGACACTTCAGGAAACCATAAGTAAGTACAGTAAGTGAAGAAATAAATGAGTACAAATCACCAGGTCTTAAGTGTGATGTAATTCAAGTTTCACATAAGCATTTTTCAGATGCAAGAATTTCAGTAAGACTTTTCTAAGATTTTTGAAAACACTACCCACAACACACGATTGGGTTCCGATATCTGCCTACCACCTCAGCTTCAGTGAATTTTGGCACCAATCACTTTGCAGTGCATTTTGTCTGGTAGCCAACTGTTACTCTCAACAGGATTGTTGACCTATGAGATTTGGGCCACATGTTGAGTCTTGTGCGGTTGATTTTACGATAACAGTTTTAAACTATTGTTTAGTTTACCATTGGCACAAATGGATGTTCCTGTACTTTCTGACATCATTCAGACATGCACCTACATGCCATAAAATATTACAAATCATTGACAGAAATTGGCTGGGTAACTTCCCTGTTTATTCAGTTATATTGCTATAGCCTAAACCAAGATTGCTATAGAGATTACTTTTATATATATATATATATATATATATATATATATATATATATATATATATATATATATATATATATATATATATATATATATATATATATATATATATATATATATATATATATATGGGTAATGGCAACCTATTGGCACGCCACCTTTTTTTGGATTGTGATCACTGAAAATTGGGAACCTGCTCAGAATGAGCACAGAAATTATACCATTAATGAAAAGGGTTTGCATGTGGGCTTTGACAGGAGAACTAAACACCTCTTAGTTTTCATGCAGGTTTTTACCCAGGGCCCCGTACTCACTGTGATCAGGTTTCTTTGCTAACAGTCAAGATCACTTTGTTTTGTTATTGTTGAGGTTGCTCAGAGTTCACCTTATGTCGAGAAATAAGTCTTGATTTCCCTTTATCAAACTCAGTCACGTAATGTTTGTGGCAAGGAATTAAGACGTAATCTGACTATACTATATTATTCATCCAATTTCTATAACCGCTTATAGGGCTTGCTGGTGCCTATCCCAGTCATCTTTGGGCAGTAGGTGGGGGAAACACTGAACTGGTTGCCATTCAATTGCAAGACACACAGAGACAAACAACCAGTCATACTCACTAGCACACCTAAGGCTAATTTGGAATGCCCTATACACCAACCATACATGTTTACGGAATATGGGAGGAGACCTACGTGCCCAGAGAAGAACCGTGCAACCACAGGGAGAAAGAGAAAACAGTAAGAAAAGTCCACACAGGGTGGCCAGGGCGAGCTGGAATTGAACCCAGGACCTCAGAGTATGAGGCAGATGTGCTAACAACTCTACTGGCGTGCCACCCCCCATACTATATTAGTTACATCTAAATATAGATTGAAATATCTGAATTATGCCACACAGGTGCTAACCCTGAACCAGACTGCTGACACAGCCTTTACACTGATAACTAATAGCTTTTTGGGTGAAAAAAAAATCAACATTTTAAACTGGAAATTTGGATCAATGAAGAATTTAAGTAATTGTGTTTTGAAAAAAATATATATACATATATAATAATAGATGAAAACTCATAAAAATCAATGTTGAGCAAAGTTCCAATAAATGAAAAGGGAAAACAGACAGAGCCAAGATTTTAGTGGAGTTTTAAATTCATTAAAACGGTTCAATGAATCAAATTATAGAATGAACAAACTTTTGATCAATATCTTATAGCATTTTCTTGAAAATGTAATGTACTTTTAAATCAATACCCTTTTATCAAGTGTCGTCAAACATCCCAGAACACTTGTTGAAAAAAAAAAAAAAAAAATCCTAGAAGAAACACTGAGGCTCGGTTAACTGAGGACGGTGGTTGTCCGTCTCTGCTCTATGTACTCTACTCTGGAATGGTGACCCTGCCTCTCACCCAAATTTAGGCTCCAGCTCACTTTGAACAGGATACGGACAGTTGAGAGAGTTGTTATTGAGATATCAATTCCACTCAAATTCTTTCCATGAGCAAAGACCGACCTTGAATTGGAAACTTTTGCCTGATCGTTAAACAGGCAGAGCCAAATATCAAACTGACAAACCTATTGATGAAACCACTGAAAACCCAGAAGAATTGCAGCCATCTGGACTGAATATGCCCAGTTTTGTGAACAAAGCAAGAAATGATCCAATGAGAATGAACTGTTCATTTCTGTTTTCTCGCTATGTTGTCATTTCCTGTGCAGCTGGTTCCGTCACAGAAAAACAGAACTGGGAGATGAGAAGTCTAAACAGCAGTGGGCTGGGCGTTCCCTGCTGCAAAGACATGTACAGTGAAATGATTATTTCATAATCTGAAGCTATGGAGGGCACTGAGAAGGCAGGATTATGAAGACACAAATGTGAAGCGGTATTATTGTTCTCAAAACCTTTTTGAAACGGGATTTACAACATTTATTAAGAAAAAAAGCACACAAAATGGGAATGTTCCATTGATTGATTTTTGAACTAGGATTTAATTGTGTTACAGTACAATGTGGTGTGCCACAGGCCACCAAAGCACCTATTACACATGGTGATGTGACTCTTTGTTCAGCTCTCTTAAAAAGGTCTCTCTATTTGTCCTGACAAGCAATTCCAGAGATTTATTGGGCAGCCATGACCCCCAAAACATACTTCGATCAAGCTTTAGTCTGCACTGAGTTCACGTAGGTTCCACTTCACATTCAGTAGGTCATGGCCCCAATAAAATATAGTCTAAATTGGGGTTAGAAGGTTTTCACACCTGACCGTAACTTGCTCCTACTCAACGCGACAAATGGGGCATCAGTACACGCACAATGTAGGTTAGTTTCACAAAATATTTTGCAATAATGTGCAACAGTTTGCCTGGATTTGCACATGCTGTTTTGATTCTAAAGAAAGCACATTCTTTTTTTCTTACATGTGAAAGGAATAAATTAAATGATTATAAATTTCGAAAACTTGAAAATAAGTGTGTTCTTACCGACCAACAGTATGTTTTAATTATAATCGTAGTTCTAGTTATCATTAAATTATATTACATGGGCGGGGGGGGCACTTCTCTGGAGGCGGTCATTAGATACTGCAAATTCGACACTGGAATCCAACATACTTAAAATAGCACAAATTGCTTCAACCAAACATTTCATAACAGCTATGGTGACATAAAAAGAAATTTGCTCAAAGTAAACATGGGCTATCAGCAAATATTGATGAATATTTTACAGTTTAATTGTCAAATTAACTAAAAAGCCTCAAGTTATTTGGGACTGTTACTTTTTTATGCACCAAACCTTTGAAAAGAGTCTATGAGCAAATATTTAAGAAAATTATAATACCTCCCCAGTCATTTCTCTATAAAATTGTAGAAACATAGTAACGAATGTTAATATTGAAAAACCAAACATTGACTAGTACTGTCAATATGTAAAAGCAATTTTTTTTTTGAAGAGGAAAATCCTTGGAGACAGGACCTTTTGTCCTTCAGAATCCTCACGTCTCGTGTTTTTGAAAAAGAAGTCAACACACCATTTTTTTTTTAATATTCAGGGTACAGCTGAAAAGTACAAAATCCACCCGTAGTAGATGGACATTTGCAATAAAGCAACCATACAAGCAACATTTTTATATCAGTTTTACTCTCCCCATGTGTTAAACATGTTTTACTTGCTTAATGTCACACTTCAAACTCAGTAGTGAAATGAATGAAGTGCTGTTAAAAATTGGATAGAGATACAAAAACTACGACGGAATGGGGTAATGATGGGAGCATAAATGACGGACCAGCAAAAATAAAAAAATAAATAATGCCCACCTCCGATAGCTATAGCTACAGTAACGTTCAATGGAAAATTATCAACGTTTTGGAGGTGAAAGGGAAAGTGTCTAAGCCCCTTTTGTATAAAACCGGTGTATGATAAGTCATTTCCAGTTCACCACTTCAAAGCATGCGTCTTGGCTTGTGCCCACGAGACTCGTCATCAGTGCATCGAAAGTAGCTCATTCTGGGTCTGTTGCTTGCCTCATGCATGCCTGGGGTCTAGCAGGTAAATGAATCAGTCTTATGGAAGTCATTAAAATTCCTTGGGAGCATGCGGACACTTGTTTATTTTTCCATCCAAGCTTTGAGATTGGCAGACTGCCAAGATAAAGCACTGTCCTTTCTTGCTCTCAGAGGAGAATGAGAATGGAGCGACAGAAAGACAGGTGGGAGTCAAAAAGACAGTCGCAGAAGACAAGTGGATGGAGGGATGTTATGAATATGCGGGGATGATTTCAAAAGCCACTGTCTACTGAAGGATGATGCAAATGAAAAGGTTTCAGGTGGGGGGGGGGGGTGCTCCTCATTGTCCGACTCAAAAAAAAAGTTTGAAAATTGCTATCCAAGCTGGTTATCTCTGGTTGTGTTTGCTGCTCAATCTTGGTTCCCATTCCCTAAACCTCCTTCAATTTTATGTTTGAACATATGAATGAAATTTAGTCTGAATGCTAAAATCAGCATTTTTGCCGTAATGCCACAGAGCGACTTGTACATCTATGAATAAAAGCTGTTTTTATCACTAACCCTGCATTATACTAGTATGTTTGAAAATTAAGTAAACACAACGTTTTCAGCCATAACAGAGAGTATATCATTGTTGATTCAACCAACATTCAAACGTAGATCGACATGGACATTTTAGTTGATTTTATTTTGAATCAAGTTTAGGAGTCAATATTGATTCAACCATCTAAAAGGTAAACTACAAGTACATTTGTGTTGATTTTACGTTGAATCAATGTTACGAATGTATATAGATTCAACCATCATCTAAAAGGTAAACTACAAGCACATTCGTGTAGATTTTACGTTGAATTAATGTTAGGGATCAATATAGATTCAACTATATTCTAAATGGTAATATACATGTACAAGTTTCACCAATGAGTTTCTGCAGATATGGCTACATCTGTTACTCTTGTAAACATTTTTATTTTTAATTGATGGCCTATAAAACTGTGGATAACTGTAATTTAGAAACAACTAAAGCATGCTTAAAACGATGGTGACCGAAAGACATGGCAATTTTCGCTCAACTCGATAACATAAAGGACTGGTTGCCTGGACACTGGTGTCTAATGATGACAAAATTTACCAATGCGCTCATCCTTACCTTTGTATTTTTGGGCTATAAGGCACACTTAAAATGGTTTAATTTCCTCAGAAAGAGGCAGTTTGCTTCATAATCAGGTGTGCCTTCCATATGAATATTGAATTGAAGTTTAGTGAAACGTGAGTTTATTTTTTTACTGTTTGTTTCCCCTTAATGTGCACCAATGCATCTTATAACAGGGTGCACCCTATATACGGAAATGTGCAAAAACTATACTTCTAGATGGTGTGCCTCATAGTGTAAAAAACTAACTGCAAAACCACACCCATAAAGGCCTTGTCCACTAGAAAGCTGCTGGTATTTATTTTTAAATAGCGTGAAGAAAACAAGAATGCTGGGTAGACTGGCGCATAACAATATGCAAGGAGGGGCATAGTACAACGTTAGTTAATGGCGTTAGGGATTGGAAACTCAACTGAACATACAAGAAACATGGAACCACAAAACTTTTTTTGATATCCAAAAGAAGGATTGTTTCTCCAATATTATTACTAGTTTCAATGCTCCTGGTGCAAAATTCCATGAACAGAATGCCTCTTTCTGTAATACAACAATACAAACACAAAGTCTCCAAATGGTCCTTGTAAAATTGTATTAGAATGACAAAATGAATTCAAAGGTAATGGTAGTCATGGTTCAGTATCAATCCCATAAATTCTGATTTGATATGTTTTGAAGGATCAAAATAATGAGACAACTTCACAGATTTTGCTGCATCCCATATGGCTTGAATGTTGATATATGATTCTGTGCTTAAGACAGACTCTGTGTATAATAATGTCCTGTCACTATTGTCTGTAGTAATGCTAGCTGCAAAAAGTTACAGAGTGTGCCGTTCAAGACTATTGACGGCAAGCGCCAGCAGTGCGTGAGTAATCGATCATCAAAAATATGAAGCAAAGCATTGTCAGTAAAATAATTCTGTGGGCCACTGTTCATTTCATGTGCCCTCTGATAACTGATATATAACTGATATTTGGGAATTCTAAATTCATTCTCCCCGATTGGTATAACAGACGCGAGCTTTTTGAATGAGATAATAATACTCAGCTTTGGTAGCAGCATTTTGTATGCCCTATCCAACATTTTGGTAATCAACTTTGAAGATTTTAGCATAGAGGACACACTCTCCACCATCTGTTTGGAGTGTTGTGTCATTGCTGAGAAAATTGGCAGATACCCGCTTCTTTTTTTGTATATCTAAAAAGCAGAGATAATGGATGAGGGGCAAAAGGGATGACATCATTGAGAGAGGAAAAAAAGTGGAAGAAGGTTGTGTTTTTTTTGCCACATTGCTATGGTATCAATGTGCACAGCTGGAAAATGTATCAAAGTGAACGCTTTTACTACAGAATACTCCCATCAATGTGTGCCAAGAGAGAAATATTGCAGCAGCTTGCTAGTATTGATGTCACTGGCTTATCTGCCTTTTCACTTCCCGCCAGCATTTCCCTGTGTAAGTGTAATTGACACCGCAACCCGAAGTTCACAAGTGATCTTCACTTTTGTGATGTGGCTACAGTGGTTTATGTTAACGCTACACTTTTATTAACTCGACTAGTACGACTACACATTTCTGTCAATTATAATGGTTTGTTCCAGATTTGCAAATATATGTCAACGATGGGAGATACTAATTCAACAATATGTTTAGTTCTGTGCGGTTCTTAACTCATCCAATCCCAAAGATATATTTTTACATTTATTTTAAGACTGCTGATTTTCAATCCCAGGCACTCATTATTATTATTATTGTTATTATTATTCTTATTATCATTATTATTATTATTTATTTTTTCTTCAGGCATCTAAAAATGTCTGGTACTAAGGGAATTTGGCACTAAATAATTGATTAATTTTCTACCTCAACTACTAAAGTAATTAGTTACGTTAAGTACTTTTGGTAATTATGAGTAGAAAGTAATCGATCACTAGGGGCAATCAATTATTAACTAGACTACTTTATGTATTTAAGTGGTAAAGTAATAAATTACTTTCGTACCTAAAGTGAGCACCTAAACTAATTAATGATTAACTCTGAAGTAATTCATTAATTCAGTACTTTAGTACTCAAAGTAACCATTTTAGTCACTGATTGCCTGAAGTAAATGACTTATTTATTTTAACACTTAATCATCTTCAGTAGTTGATTACCTAAAGGACTCAATTACTATGGCACTTAATTACCTAACGTAAAAAAAATACTTTAGTAGTTGTTTACATAAAGTCGAGGATTGCTTTTGTATTTAATTATTTAGGACCAGACATTTTTAGACCCACAAAAGACCGCTTAATACTTGAAAATAATTGTAAAAAAAAATTCAATAAATACTTGGGATTAAATGTTTGAATGCTTAAAAAAATGCAAAAATATGCTTTTTGGGATTGAATAGTTAATGTCTGATCCTTTTTCATGCGACAAAGATGGCACGCTTAAACCTGAAGTTGAAAGAGATAATCCCTCTTACTTCAGGGTCTTTCGCCAGATATCCACATCTTGCATTGTTTGCTCTTCATCTGCCTACTTTGACAAAAGTCAAACATTGGTGGTCTGTGGTTGAGACAGCTCATTTACTATGTTGCCGCTCTGTCAGATGTAGACACGTGCGATGGGCGTGCATGAGTCTCGCATGACGGCTTCACAAAACCACCAGTCAAAAAGACAAGCTGACAAAAGGAGGAGTGAGAAAAAGATGCTTGCAAGTACATAATGAATTACACACGTTTTATACACTGTAAATCACAGTGCAAGGTCAAAATGGACTTCTCTGGATCAAAACCAATCTTTCTGTGATTGCGTCACAAGGTCATGATGGAAACTTTGAGTCATAGAACTCCAACGTCAGGAACAATTAGGTTAATTACGATCATAGTTGTGTTCTTTAATGGTTTTAAAATCAGTTTTAATCTGTAATTTTCTGCTTGCTGTATGTTGATTAGATATATTTTCTGGCATCAGGCTTTTTTTGTGTTTGACTTGCTGGGGGTTGGAAAACAAAAAAATCAATCGCAACCAGAAGTGGACACTGATTGGCTGTGTTTGACCACAACTGAAAGGCTCCTGTTGTGGGTGGGAGGGAAGATGTGAAAATGGAAGAGCATGGGAAAGTTGTCCGTCCCGTGAATGGAAAATTTAAAAAAAAAAAAAAATCCTCAATGCCACCTTTGATTAAATTACCATCTCTAAAAGTGCAATCTCATACAATTTATGAACACACTAGTGATGCCACTGTCATCTGAATGGTACAACTCTGTCTTCCTAGAAAGCTCAAAGGAGGAACGCATAAATAGAGAAAACAGCAATCTTCAAGCTGGCATCGGGGCGATTCATAGAGATGAATACAGACAGATGAAAGGACATAAAAAGATTGTAAGAAAGGACATCTTGAGACCCAGTTCTCTTCCATGGTGGTCTCATTATGCGTGGTTGCTTTTGAGGCCCAGAGAGCGATACTGGTAATTGGCGGGTTCAAATGGTCTGCTACATTCCACAATATCATGAATGACATTTTTTTTTGCAAATATAGTGCCTTGCAGTCAGCATTTATAGCAAAGGTTGACATTTTCAAATGAATAAATGTGCATTGAAAGGAACAACACTTACACAGTCGTCCACAGCGCTAAGTTGTGACTTCTGACACTGTCCTTCTAAAGGAACCTACATCCTCACAGGAAGCTTGTCCTTCCTCCGGGCTCACATATACATGCATTGCATGCCCTTACACACTTCCATGAGTGGGTGTTTTTAAAATGCATTGACTATGAGCTGAACCCTCACTCAGGCAGCCAAATAACATGCTAAGGAGATACGGATGAAAAAGCACACAGTGATAAGCTCAGGAATTTACACGTAACCGACAGTATACCATAGCCTTGAACTCCAAAACAGTCACAAACTTACTGTCCAAGGTATGTGTAAATTTAGTTTTATACTGTATCATATTCGTGTTCTTAATGATTTTATGTAAATTCTAATATTTCACTTTTAAGTAAACATCTGTTACAAGTTTGTTGAAAACATAGAAAATTTCATTAATCGTCATAGTTATGGAAAGTTTTGTAATTAATTGGTGAAGAAATAAGCATCTGATGACATAACTTTATATATGTATGGGTTGTCTTTTTTTGGCCAGACTTGATGAGTGCTGTGACAAGAATGCTCAATAAATTGTTGATGAGGTGAAAAAGACTCTTAGGAGTCTGCTTCAAAGTGCTTGACCTTCCCCGTGTCATTGACTTTCCCTCTCATTGACGGATGCTTTGTTTTGATTTGTGTACCATTCCCCCCCAAAGGGGAATCACACGCACACATGTGAGCTCCGGACATGCCACTCTCTCTGACAGCCTGTTATTGAGCGGTCAAATGTGATAGAAGGGGTCAAAGCACAGAGCAGGGACAGTGACTCACTGAGAAGAGCGTTTGTGCTTGTTTCTCTTCCTGTCATGGTTCAGACATGCTGAGATTCTCTTTCATACATAACAAAAACTCCTCAAAGTCTCTTGGCCAAATTCCATTGCCTCAAGACCACCCTTTTAATCCACAGTGCAGCACAAATGGTCCAAAATGGAACAGAGGTTCTGTACCAATGAGCTGCAGACAAATAATTAGGGGTGTCAAAATTAGATTGTAGTCATAGTTAAAACGTTATGTTTTTTAATCGAGTGAAGAAGCAGCTCAAGTTTAGCCTCCCACATAAATGCAAAGCAGCCACCTGCAACTGCAGTCACAGCTAATAAAAGCAAAGATGATAGTAATGTAGCGAGCCTTGTCAAAGACCTTTCCCAAACTAACCTCTGGAGTTTGAAATTATTCACACCGAGTTGGCCAAGTAAACAGCAAATTTCATTTATTAGTTAGAAAATTTTCCTGTAGAAAATGTCAACGTGATGAAAATGTGTATTTGGAGCACACAGCCTGACAATCAACATCAGTAGTAAATAATTCACTTATTTTATAGAAGGAACTGGTGTTAGTGAGAGAGGTGTATTGATGCTGCTTTGCATTTAATATCAGTAAAACGTCTGTTTTAAGCCCCGTTATTTATTATGTTGGAATGGTCTCCAACATTCGCAAATTTCCTGAGGATGAGCAGTCACGTTAACAATGTCATTAAGGGGGCAAGGCAGCCATACTGTAAGAGGTGCGGTCTATGACAACAAATGAAAACATATATATTTATTACATCTAACAAACAAACATTTAATAAGAAATTAAATTACCAATGTGACAAATTTGATTTAAACTCTTATATTTAATAGTTTAAAGTGGGAAAATACCATGATCTAGACCCTAGGGATATGTGATATTTTACCTGGGTTTTTGCAAGTATCAGTATATCCAATGTAGTGTTTGTTTTTTCAATACAAAAATGCTTTCTTGGCTGAAAAAGTATTTCACAAAGGATACAGCTTTGAAGAACGGTTGAGAACAACTGTAAACAACCGAACAATTCGTGTTCTTTCATAATCACAATTATACGATTTGTATATAAATAAGGTTTGCTTGCCCCTTGGCTCTGTAGGATACTGTCTATTTTTTCTTGTCATGTTCAGTATGATGGTTATAGTTGTATATTTGTGTTTCCACCTGCATCACATTCATCTATTCAATCCCAAGGTCTTTTGATCATCTCCTCAGTATGTTTGCCTGTGTTTGATCAATGTTGGATGGCCTTTAATAAGGGGAGTTAAAAGTCCAAATCTAAAATCCAAATATGTTTTTAATGCATACATGCTGGTGTCTGAAAATGCTAAGCTTCAACAAATGGTCTTTGCTCCAGACGTCTTGGTGATTCATTCTCTTGTTTGTTCCTCGGGAGAGTGAAGTCCTTCTTTGTGGTGTTTTTGTCAAATATTTTTGGCAAATCAGTCTTCCCTTCTTAAAAGTCAACCATTGCAAACTTTAAAGCCTGTTTGAGATAGTACTCTTTGTTCCCCACTTTTATTTTGTTTCACTGTCTTGACTTTTTGGCTTTTTTTCCAGCTCGGGTGGGGTCACCAATTGCTTGGACTGTTTGTTTGCCATCACCATGGAAACTGGTGAATGTCACTGTGAACGGGCGGACCCTTGTGCGAATGTGTGTATACCAGCATGATTAAACCGCAGTTGTAGTTCACGAAGAATGACCTCACTTAGACACAGACCCCATAATATCGAATCCGTCTTCTCCCTTAAATTACATCATTGATAGTCCCGGAACACAAATCAACATTCGGTCCCCCTCAACTGTGCATGTGCTTGTTGCATGTGCTTGTGTGCGAAAGAAAGAGAGAGAGACAGAGAGGGAGCTTGACTAGAGACATTGCTTTTTAAGCAGGAACAAAGAATAAGTGGTTTAGAATTGAATGTCTTAATAGTGCAATTCTAAGTTCAGGAGAAAAACAAATTCCAACCCTAGGAAAAGAAGAAAAGGGTAAATAGAGTTCATGAGTTGACAATGAACTTCAGTGTTTGGTACTTTCTGAGCTACATTGTACTCGATCATCACAAAAATCAGTTCTACCCTTAAATCGTAAATTTCTCTTACTGGGAAAATGTGGAGCACAGACCAGGTTTTTGTGTATTTTCTGATGAGACTTCTGATAATTTCCCTGGCAAAAAATAAAATGGTGCTCCTTTAAAGTGGATGTGACATAACAAGCACAACGCAAGCTCCTAATACCAACTAAAAGTTAAGTTTGTACCATTAAAAATTTGGAGGCCTATGAAGCACTACATCATGCTAGATGGCAGCATGCGTCATGTCATCTTAATTTAGCTCTTTTTATTATTTTTTTCAACTTTGGCCTTTTCATAACAAGGGCCAACCTCAAAATTGTTAACTTTATTCCAGAAGACAAATAAAACAGGACCACTCCCTTTCATTGTCGATTGTGGTTTACCATACACACCCTTTAATAATTTTACCGGTGGGTGGGCTCAGTTATTTTGGTGAGTACCATAATAAAAGTCTGCGTGGCGAAAATAGAAATTTAGACTTGTCGCATGTGCAACATATCTGCTTCTTTTTGTTTTCCCCAAGTACAATCCATTCAAGTGAGGTCAGTAACAAGAAGATGATTGTAGAAAACATCAGTGATACTTTAAGAGCAGAACAGTGGAGTCTATGTCATATGATCAATGTTCTTTGAAAGTCTCTTTAAAGCCGACAATGTCAACAGTAGCTTTGAAGGAAGTCAAATAACTCACCCAAGAGCTAATTCAGCACTCAGCTCCTCATTGTTTTGCGTATCCATGGAGCTGCAATTATCCTTTGGCTATTCACTCTGCCCACAATATACTAACCAGTGCTTCTCAAGCTTTTTTCAGTGAAGTAGTCTTGTGAAATATTTTTTCAGCCATGTCACCCTGAACTAGCCTCTAGCTTTTTTAGGAGAAACTTAACAAAATAAAGGAGAAATAGATCATAAAGAATAAATATGCATTTTGCAAAGGAGTCACTGGAACACAATTTAGCAATAATTTCATGTTCCAGTTAATTTGCTCTTAATTTGTGAAGAAAAACGAGTTCATGTCACAGCATTAAAAAGCACAAAATTAGGTCTGCTGATACCTGTGGACAGAATTAATGTTTTACGGTCCTTACAGGTCGAGCTTTATTCAGTGGCTTCTTGATGAGGACTGTCAAAATTGTTTTTGCTATCGATAATTCCATTTAATCATTGAGCAATGGACCCCAACACGCATTCAAAATGAAAATATGTTATTATTTATTTATTTATTTTAAATAATTTACTAGGAGATCTTTGAGGCAGGTCTTTTTTGTCAGTTTTAAAAAAATGTCTGACTGACCCTACTCGGTCAACATTTTTGGGGCCACCGCTAGTCTTTCCTCAAATTTTCTAATTAGTATACAAGTTGTAGCATGCTTTGCTTATATGACATCTTTGGTTAGACATCGCCAGACATTTAGTCACAAATCTTTTACATCTTTTCTTTTATAAAAGATTGTTCTCTGACAAATTACAAAGCAAGGATTTGTCATGTTGAAAAATGTCTTAAAACTGAAGGGACAATTTGGGCTGGAGTGTTTCAGTGTTCGCACACATACGTTCAAAGAAAGCACAAGCATTCATCAGGTCTGAAGCGTTGCACGCCAATTTCATGGCCGTGTGGCGGCTTTGAGCTGCAAGAGTAAAAAGTGGCTTCTTCCTTTCGCAGCTTTGATTTCAAGGAACAGTGCTCTTGGAATGTGAACATATGATCCACATGTCTTTGCCCTCTCATGTTAAAGTCTTCCAAATTGACCTCAATATGGATTTGATTAACTCTGAGAATGTCACATCTGCTCTGACCATCTAAGGTGGCATTAAATATATAGCGAACATCTTGCAGTGACATAATTATAACATGTCTTACTTCAATTTGGATCTGGTACTTAAAAAGGAGCAAAAATTGGCCGCAAATTAAAACTGGGCGGTGCTTAAAATATGGACATTAGTCCACCACAGTTCCTAAATGAGCACATGTAGTTCTGTTATTACTCCTCAGCAATCTGTCAGTTAAATTCAACTTGACATTGAGTAACACATCTGAGATGATGACCAGGAGGAGACTTCCTGCTGTCACTTCCACAACTCATTAAATCACAATCAATGAAGGAAATGAAGCAAGAACAGTGACCTCTTTGCAGATGCAAACGCACACGCTGCATCATTGCTTGTCCTTTGCTGTCTGGTGGTAGTAAAGTAGACATGTTATTAAGAGCAGAATAAATGGTGGCCGCTGTCATGATAGCTCTATTGGTAGGTGTATACATAGGCGTGTATTTGAACATCTAGTCCAGGTGATGTAATAAATGTGCCATTTCAACCCCCCAGGCTTAAAAGTTAACAGGACAACAACCCACATGGCTCTGTCTCTTGTCACTTGACTCATAAAGGCTGATAAGAGAGAAGCAGACAAACCCTTTGGAATACCCGTTTACATTCAAATGCAATGCAAGCGTTAGTGCCGCATAATTTGCAATAATCGAGAATAACGTAATTCCTGTGTAAGTGGAAATATACTTTGTGAAGAAATTGACAACCCTTTTTATTTTGTTTAAAATGATTGTGCAATTTTCCATCTGATTTCTGCTGTTTTGTACTTAGGGGTCTGAGCCATGAACTGTGTGTGTTTTTGCATTCTATGAATGGATGCTAGCATGCATTTTGTATGGCTCCTCCTCTATGAGTTTTGTTTTCGCCTGCATCTTATCAGAAGGGTCATGAAGAGGATGAATGACTTCACCACAGTATGGGATTACTCAAAAGTGCAGGGGTGGACAGATGTTTCATTAAGTGAACTTTTCTAAAAGTTTGCAGAGAGGACGAATCATTATGCTGCCTGCATTTAGTTTGACGTCTGTGATATATTGTAAGTCGACCTGTGACGGTGATTTTGGTTGCCTCTGGTCCGTGATTAGCTACGTAGCTGGAGGAGAGACCAGCAGTGAACAGGAAGTCATGTTTATCACCACATCCCTCCCAGCGTTTTCTTGGTTGTTATCTCTGTTTGCCGTCAAAATGGGAGAACTGCACAGCTTTTTATGATGAAGTCCAAACTGACTGGCAGGTTCTCATTCAATCATTAACTCATTCAATCCCAAAGAAATATTTTCACTATTCTTAAGATGGAGGATATTCAACTTCCCCGTCCTCGTTGAAAGCAAAGAATAGAGGGCAAAAGAAGAATCATTGGTCACACATTACTCAGGAAATTCAAAGGCATGTGCTTTTGTTTCAGTTTGAAAATTTCTATCATCATTCAAACAAATTGTAGAGCTTGGTGATGTCATCATTAATAATGAGGTAGAAAATGTTTCCCATCTGTTGAGCAATTTAAGGGCTAATTCAATCGTTGAAATATGGTGAGTGGGTCAACCCCTACGCAGATCTTTTTTCCATCTAGCGAAAGAGCTGTTTGGCCCAACGCAAGCGAACTGTAAAAGAAGGAAAAATAATCTTGATGTGCAGTCAAATGTAATTGGTAGTTGCTAGATTTATATACCACCATTCTACTGAGTGGAATCTGTTTAAATATTTTTCTTTCTAATAATGCATCATCTTTTTAAAAAAGACATTCTTTCCGTATGAGTACATTAATATGGACACTCAACTTGCTATTTTCCCTTTTCATCAACTGTTTTAGGCTTCTTAAGCACAGCCCAAACTGGAATATTTGTTTAAAAAAAATAGTTTCAAATAATTAATGTGTGGCTAAGGTGTGCTGTTTATACTTTCAGGAAACATTATTGAAATAGGAGCGATATTAATGAAAAGTACTATAAAACAAACATTGGATGGTTGCACAAAAACTGAGCAAAAGAGAGAGAGAGAGAGAGAGAGAGAGAGAGAGAGAGAGAGAGAGAAAGAGAATTATTCATCAGACTGACATTACTGACATGCTCTTCCATTTTCATGTCTTCCTTTTTCTCCTGAACTTGGGATCCCTCTCAAAAAGAGCCTATCAGGTTATGCCAAACAAAATGACAGCCAATCAACGTCTATTTCAGGGTGCGATTGACCTGTGTATCCTAACCCCTAACCCTAACCACTCAAGCACAAGAAGCCTGGTGTATAAAAACGGTTTAATCATCATGCAGAAACCATAAAGTATGAAATTAGTTTAACACGATTTAAAAAAGTAATGTTTTAACTATGACTATAACTAATTGATTGCAATAAATCTGTCATTTTGACACCCCTAGTAATTCCACAGTTGATGACTCAGAAGGCAATGATGAAAGGATCTTTTTATCATGTATATCTTTGATAATAATTATCAATGTCCATTGTAGCCATCGTTAGATATAGCTGCAAGAGCTGCGTGCTTTGGATTTATGCGGTAGGCAAAACTTGAGTTGCTTCATTGATAAGCAAGTTCCTGCTTACAAAAACATATATCGCTTCATCAAAGGTGCACTCAAAGGATTTTTAGGGATTCAAAATGTAAATTAAAAAATTGCACTCTACTTAAAACTGTCATTAATTGATCAAAATTAATGTGTTATTTTGACAGCCCTAATTATGTGTCTCTTTCAAAATAAAAATACATTTGTCATGCCTCTCCCAAGGGACCATTTGAGTGTAACGTATTGTATGTGCCTTCTGTAAACAACCAACTTTGTAAATCAGTCAACTGCAGCAGGTTGCGTGGTCTGCGGCCAGACAGCGTCATAATCCACAACCTCTAAGTATAGTTGCCCAGAGACGCTTGTGGGCTATGTGAGGTTGCGTTTACGAGGGATGTAAAGAGCGAGAATTTTGGAATGTGGAAGAGTGTCTAGGTTTTGAATTGATCAAAGAAAATGAGAGAATGGGCAAAAAGCGCCAAGAGGGAGAGCAAACGAGAGAGGAGGAGGAGGAGGAGGAGGAGGGAAGGGTGGAGCAGGAAGGGTGATTACTGTGTGAGCCTGCTTCTGATTGGCCGACGTGATCGTGTGTGTTTGCGTGGATGTGTGTGCGTGTGCGTGTGTGTGAGAGCCACTGGGCGGGGGATTAAACCTGCGTCACGTGGTTCCTTTAGCTTCTTTCACACACATACCCTCATTTCCAATGCACACACACACATACACTGATCCTCTCACATATAGAAACACAGCTGTTGATACTTCTCTCTGAACGGCGAGAAGCAAAGAAGCCCTGCAGGAAGCTAAAGGAGAAAGCAATTCTGCGGTTTGCCCGATCACGATTCTACCAGAAAGCGGCTACATGGAGGATCTAGAGTGACAAGTGCACTGATTTGTTTTTACGATCACTTCCTAGTGTTCCTTTAGTCCATATCCTGTTCTTTTTTTTCTCACACACTCTCTCACTTGCTCTTCTTACTCGGAATCCGTGGGAATGCACAACAGATTTCAGACAGCCAGTTAGAGGACCAAAAGAGACATGTGCTTTTCTTTTTGTTCGGTCACCTACAACCACGGCTGCTTCTCTCCCATTCATTGACCAAGGAGGAAGTCAAAGGTTGGTTGGGCTTGTATATTTACAGCTGCTTTGGCTTTCCCAATCCGATGTCCTAAAACTGTCTGCTCGGGTTTATTGTACCCAGCCACATTGTAGTTCAATGAAGCTTAAACGTGTCTTGTGTTTGTGTTGCATCACAGCTGCACCTCCCAGTCATTCTGAATGAGTTTTAATTTAAGGGGAATTCCAAGCTAGTACGCGGTTGCTTGGGCCCTCAATGCTGCACTATAAACACACATGGTGTGAACTGTGCAGCGAGTGTGAGTGCCAGAAGAGATTAGCGCTACTTATTATCTCATGTGTGCAGCCTTTATGTGAAAATCGATGGAGACGAGGTGACTTGGGCTGACTGCTGCATTATTCTCTGAAATACAAATGAACGACTTTGAAAGGCATTCTTGTTGCACACGGACTCCCCCTAATCCAAGTCGAAAAACAGTTTGCTGCGTGCGGTTTTCAGATGCTCAGATTTTGCCTCGCACCCAACGGTTTCACTGCTAGATCTGTCAAACTGGCGTGCTTAATCGTGGAAACACGCCCCCTCCTGTGTCTGTGTGTATGTGCGTCCATTCGCTGGACTTGAAGGCTATGTGTGGATTTTGCATGTGTGGATATAATTAGCTGCCTTCGAGATTCTTTCCTGGTATTGTTACTGTTGGGGTTGTAACGTAACCCACAAGGCTGACTATATTTAGAGGTGGCAGCCAGTAGATACACAAGCAGTCGAACTTTGGTGTGTGTTCCCCAAGTATGAAAAAGGTATGTCGGAAGATGTTTGTTGCCGGTACTGCAGCGGCCCGAGAATGGCACTGCATCCACCCAGGCGGTGTCCTAATTTAGCTCAGCATTAAATTTTAAACCTTAAGACCGGAATGTCATATATATATATATGATTGCTTCAAATTCAGGGCCCAAATTCACGTACTCTAAACATTTCAGGTAGTTGTTTACAAGTAGCACTAGTGTCATTACTCAAGAATTCATAGCATAACCTTGTATCCCTAAATTCATATAAAGAATTTTGTTGTTGCAGCCACTCTTAGAACTGTAATTCAAAACGTAGCAAATCTGAATACCTATAACTCTTTGCTGTTGCTGTGCCACTGTGACCTTTGAAGATGCAAAGCTAGACATGGCAAAAAAACAAAACAAAAAACAAGACATGATTTCTATTCCTGTGCTATTGCTATGGACACTAAAGCATTACCATCAGGCCCATTTATTTTGGGACACCAATTTCATTCTTATTTATTTGTTGCTGGATTTAAATTGCAGACTTTATATAATCTGAGGGTATTTTTAAATGCAAAACATACAGAAATGACAGCAGTTTTTTATTGTCTAGGTTTATGTGCTGCACTGCATAGGAGTAAACAATAATACATGTACAAGCAAGTAAATGGCGGCTTGCTATATGTAGAAGATGGGAGTGTTGTGTGCTGTCTGAGTCGCTGGCATTTGACAAGCTCCAAATGTCATTGGCTCACTGGTGCATGATGGATGAACATTCCTGCTAATAAACAGTAAGCTGTTATAATTGAGTACAAAGAGAAAGCAATAAGGCACACATCACACATCAACGTGATTGTGATTTCATGTTACAGTCATCAAGTGAAATATAATACAACAGAGAAGCAAGTCTACCGTAAAGATGTTTATGAGAAGTCTCGTCTGACACAAATTGTTATTTTGGAGGCAGCAATTAGTGCCGCTGCTGCTGCCGAGCTGCTCTGGTCTTGTCAACTCCGATTTATTAAATTGGACCAAACACTGATTCAATCACCAGCGTTCTGTTAATTGGACAAATTTAAACTCATACATGCAGAAAAATGCTCTCACTGTGGATCCCAATTCTGGCCATGGCCAGGAACACTAACAGGAGGCCAGACAAAATGGAAGCAATTCCCCAGGAACAAGAGAAAATGTGGATTTACTGCTTGTGCATTAACATTAGGTGTTGTTGTGTGCAGTTTCCGATGTAATTGGTTGACTAGATGAGAAAGTTTTCATGGATGGTTTCCCCTCAGATGAAGATGGCTTGTGTCAGGCAGAGCTGCTAAAATGTAAGTCAACGTGGTGAGGGGTGAAGCACAACGAGGGGTTAAAGGTTGTTGTCACCTTGCCTCGGGCTATAGATTGTTGCCTAACTCCTCTTGTACAAACACAGTCTGAGCCATCTATCAGCCACAGATTTAATGACGCTTCTGACAATCACAATGTATCGCCATTGTATGAAATCATCTCTGTTGCCTGTTTTTGTTGTCCTGTTGCCTGCACTGAGCACTGAGATTTGTCCCTAAATGTAAAGTGCATTCTTCTTCTTATTATTATTATTATGATTATTGTTGACTGATTGGCTTTCATAGAGTTTGATACAACCTGATAGGCTCCTGTTGTGGGTGGGAGGGCAAGTTCTGGGGTAAAAGGAGGAAGTGAAAATAGAAGAGTATTTATGTGAGAGTTGTTGGAAAGGTTGAATGGCAAATTAATTTTATAAGCTTCTAGATGGAACCTTTGATAAAGGTATAGTGACATGCGTTTTTTGTAAGGAGCTCGCTAACAACAAAAGTAGCTCAATTTTGGCCAACCGTATAAATGCAAAGCATCCACCCACAGCCCTCTACTAACGATAGTAACATGGATGCTAATGTAGCGAGCCATAGCAAAGCTTCAACCCAAACTCGAGAACACCCCGTGTTTCATCAAATCTGTGACAAACAGGATGGAAAAGGTTTTATTTAAATATGAATATTTTCTAATTATTTGGCAATTGAAAAGAAAACAGCACCATTCCCCTTGTTGGTCAAAACTAAAGTTTGCAGGTACAGTATTATTGGCATTATTCTCAAATAGAGCAAAAGATAAATGGTTAAAAATGCATCTGTAAGTATGTTGCAGGAAAAAAATGCTAAAGTCACTTTTTTATTGCTGCATATAAGTCTTTTGATTTGCCACAATAACTCAATGTATCTTAATAGAAAAAAAGAGCTTTTTTCTCATAAATTTCTAGTTGAAAGTCTCTTGACCACTAAATATTATAATTTCACACAAACTTAAGTTGTTTAGAAATGTGTATAATGCCTAATTCATTACTATTGACCTGTGTAAATTTGAATCATTGATAAACTTTTAGAACAGTTGTTTTTATTGGTAATGTGGCGGTTGAAGTCTGATACTATGAGCATAGTTTCACCCAACCCCCTCATAATGGTAACCAAGCCCGCTACTACACTAAACATTCACACTTGTGAGTAGAGGTTGGGTTCACTAAGGGGACAACAATCTATTGAGAGCCACTGAAAAAAGAACGTAAAAGCAAGGGGCGGGGGCATCTCATGCTGTCCGACTTGTTGCACAACTGTGTTCGTGTGTGTGTGTGTGTGTGTGTGTGTGTGTGTGTGCGTGTGTTTGCGTGTGTGCCTGCATGTGTGTACTGTTTTTATACGACCAGGGGAGTTTAGGGGGCTTACTATGTTTTGATGAGGCTACAGCTGTTGTATTTTGACACACATAATTCCAGGCATTTAGCAAATTCCTGGCATTTGGACAAATAACTCCTTGCCAGATATAATTTCTGTGCTTCTCAATCACTTTATTGTCAGTGCGTGTTTATGAAATTTATACAGTCTAGCGTTAACCCATCTAGGCTGTAAATTAGGTTTAAAATGAAACTCCATTTTTCACCTGGAAGCCAGAACAGGCCACGCCAAAAAAATCTGCATAGAATTGACCCCACTTGAAATGCATTAGAGAAGGAAAAAGAATATTTAATCCTAAAATATTCTACAAAAGTCACAGATGAATATTCAAAATGTGTTTTCCACAACTAGGAAGGTGGGGATTTTTTTTTTTTTTTAGGGTTAGGGTTTAGGGTTAGGGTGAGGTTAGGGTTATGTGAATCCACAGTTTCATGTGGCATAAATGTGTACAAATCTGCAGTAAATAATGTGTTGTATAATATAGTTTTCAGTTTTAAAAGGTGCAGAATTAATTAAAATAAATGAAACAAGACCGTATGATAAATGATAATTACTCAATGAATAACTGTTTTCACTTTGCAATGACTAATACTGGATGGATAAAGGTCACAATGACACAAAACCAATGCAACATTTCTGTCAAATACCATTTTTAAAATTGTACATTGTTCATACCAGTTTCACCAGTTTTTTGGGTTGTCTACGCCACTTTAAATTTTGATCACTAGTATTTTAGTGTTTCTTGAAACTTGCTCAAGGATTTTCATGGTTGTCCTGAAAGTCTCCCCTACAGGCAAGCAGGGGGGTGGATTTAATATCAAGTTACATAACCATGTTATCCATCCAGCATTGCGTTTAGGAAGGAAAGTGGTCAGCCTGGATTCATTTTGGTAAATTCTCATCCTCTGGATTCCTTTCCTAAATTTCTCCCTCTCATTCCTTCGGTCTTTGAACCAAGACACCATCTGGTGGAGGTCACATGGGCCCCACCCCTCCCTAATACACCAGCGGATTATCCTCAGTAACAGCGGCCACTGATGCAATTTTGTATATTCTGTCTGGTCCTCTCTCCATCAGTGACTCTTCATGTTCTTACACTTGCTAAGGAGGTTGTTTTTCACTTAACGAAACACGTTTATGCAACCTCCATCAGCATCCTTTGACTTGACAAGTACTGTTGTTTACGGTCTTAATTTAATCTAAATAATTATCTTTGCTTTTCTGTCAGATTGTTCTATCTTTCAAAGTGTAGGTTGACCCGAGGAAACAAAACAAAAAATAGAACAACAACAACAACAACAACAACAAAAAGCATGCTCGTAGCCGTCTGTTTGTTGTGACGGGTGTATGCTGATTGTAATTGGATTGGAGTGGAGATTTGATTTAATAGTGTTATATAACTTTCAGGTTGTAGAAGATGGCAAGCGTTGATGAAAATAACAACTTTGGTGTCTCAATCACATTTTGCCTTTGGATTGAAAGAGTTAGTAGCATAACACTTATGAAACAAGTCTGGTTGTTTCAAGTCTGATTTCGACAGTCACATGGAGCATTTCGAGATTCCCTATTTTATGGTCGATATTAGGCTGAAAACGAGTCTTTGAGTTTTCCCAGTACATTGGTTCAAAAATGCATTTGGTAGTTTTTCCTTACCTGGTTACCTGTTTATTAGCATACATGTCAGAATAAATATGCTAAGCCGTCACAACAGCTTTTTTTAATGGTGTTTACTTGTGTTTCGGGCTCCATTAAGGCTTTGTCAAGTCTAAATTAGCCTCTAGTTAGCAGTGCTTGAGTGCTCCATGAAGGCACACTTACATTGTTACCGTTCCTACTGATCACAGTAAACCATGATGTGGTGTTTCAGACACCAAGATTAATGTGAAGACATTTAAAATCTAATATTTTAGGAAGGAAGGTAATGTGATGCAAAGCTAAGGATGCTAATTTAATTTAAAAATATTCATTGGCAAAAAAAGTTGGTCATTTGTCATTGAGTAGAAATGTGTCCTCTAAATGTCCTATAAATATTTGATTGAAATTTTCTGAATGATGAAAAAACTCAATAGCTGGTATTTGGTATTACATTTTCGTCAATGGGATATTTAGTCTAAAGTCTCCAACTTTCTTGATTTCCTCAGGTGTTTTTCAGAGCAGCAGCCATTCGGCAAGAAAGTGAAACGAAACAGGGATGAGTGTGGACAGCCACCAGGGGGTTGTGACCACCCCTCCCGCACCCAGTGGCGGGACCAGAGAGCGCTTCATTGATCGAGTCAACGTTGATGATCCAGAGTACCTCCGAGCCAGGAACATGTCACCTGACCTTCGGCAGGACTTCAACGTTCTGGAACAGAAGAAACGGGTCACACAGATATTACAAAGCCCTGTAAGTTAAAATAACCTTATCTTTCCTCTTTCCTCTGCTACAGAACACTTTCTCTCTTTTCCTCAAGTGCCCTTCAGGCCGGACGCCCTCCTGTTGGGTCAGGTTTTGATGTAGTCAACAGCTTTGAAAGCGCAAGGCATATTCTTGCCAACACTCCTAATGCCGTTGTTTGCTTTTCAACCCGTGGAGGTCCAGATTCTTGAGAATTACATGAATCTGCTTGACTAAAGTAGAGATAAGGATTGGAGGTACTGTTTACAATATTAAAGCTCCTTCAAGGATATACATTTGCCAAGCATCTAGACACACAAGGTTTTGTAAGGACACGATTAGAGGGTGCTGTGTAGCGGAATCGTTTGTTTCATAAACAGCAGACCAAGTATACAAGGCAAGGACAGGATATGAGTTTCGTACCTTGGTCTTCAGTGACCAAATCCATCTCCAAATATCGCCATCAGATCGCAATATCATGTACAAAAAGAGAATGCGATGTAATAATGTCTAGATTCACAGTGTAGTATGCGTTACCAAATTTTTTCTTATAACAACTTGGCATATTCACAGAAGATTTCTTGCACGCACGGAGCACAGATGTTGGGTTTTGATCATGTACATTGTACAGATAACACATATCCAATTTCTGGATAACATGTCGGATTAAAAAGGAGACAGACAAAAATCTTTCAATATTGAATATTTTCAATATCCTCATACTTATTGAGATGCTCATACAGATCTTGTCTGCCTGGAAGCCAATACTCCATTATACAGTATCCGAAAGTGCCCAAAACATTTTTTTTTAATTGAAATATGACAGTTTACCACAATGATGGTCAAGTTTTTTTTTCTTGAAATGTGCACCTTGAAAGTCCATTTTTAACCATAGTCTGATACCGTGTGTGTGTGGTCTACACCCACACTGGAGATTGAGAAGGGGTGGGGAAAACAGAATGAGCATGACAACACATCAACGTTGAAAAATGATCCCACAAATTACTATACGCCGGCGGCCATGACACACATTATAAAATGATGATAAAAGACAGTTGGAAATGAAGGATTATCACTTCATGTACCATGTAAATCTGTGTATCTGTTTCGATTGAAAGCCTTGAAGATGGCACACAATTGATAATAAGTAGTTTTAATAAAATTGTTGTAATTCATTGTTCCGCCCAGATTTGATTTCTCCCATGCAGGAATTTGATGGCCACACTTGTGAACTGATTCAAACACAGTTTGATGTTGTGTTTGTAATTTTTGCTTTGAACACTTCACATCGCATTTTGTCAAGATGATACAACAAACCATGCCCTTCATCTGAAGGGCTCTTGGATGTTTGTAATCAGACCTTGCAAGTTGCTATGAGGCTCGATTCTGTGTGTAAGATAAAAAGATACAAATCAAAGGGCAGTGCGGTGGATACACATCATGTGGAACCGCTCTCATTTATTAACTTGACGACGTTGTGCACACAGGTCATGCTACGGATAATGTCGGTATGTTTATACTGCATGTTGCGTGCAGTGCAATTATTATTATATGTTACCTTTGGCAGCTTTGATCGACGAGGGGATGAGTGAAGTGAGAATTCAAATTTTGCTATCGGTTTTAAAACTGAAAAGTACTGCTTGAATTTGTAGCTGACATACCAGTTCAATGCTTCCAAATGTATTTCGAAGTGTCAAATTTATTGTAAATACTGATGACATAATTGGTTATCTTAGTGACATGACACATGATTTTTGACTGGTTTTGCACCCGGATGTTTTCATAGTCGACCAAAGTAGTTTTAATGTCTTTTCTGGAATAAGGCCCATGTCCGAAGTGTTTTTTTTTTTTTTTTTTTTCTCAGTCTCTTACTCAAGTCGTCTTTAGTGACAATACAAAAACAACATGCTGAATGAATCAGGAGCTCAGCCGCCTCCTTCTCATGACTTGTCATCCTTTCTCAGTCTTCCCTTCTCTTTCTGTTTGCTTTTATTCCACTCTTCCAAGACTACTGGACTCGTAGATTACATGCTTCTGGTGCTCAGATTGCAGGTTACATTTAAAGTCAGACCAATATAGATCAAGCTTGGCACGACTCACGCATATCCATCATGCAAGCGTGTTCACTCTTTCAACGTTGAAGACCAACACGTTGAATACTTTTGAGACGGCGCTGTCTAGATTAATAGACAATGGACATACACTTAGCTGCCATTAAATTATGACCACATAAAATGATGCCAATGCAGGATTTGTATAAACATTTCTTAATATGGATTAGTTACAATGTTAAATATGTATTACTTTAATAAGTGGTAACATATTCATCTGTGTGAATATACTTTGCAGTAGTGGAGAATGAGCTACTATAAGAAGGGCGTCCTCTGTTTTTTTACTTGCTCATAAAATTTATTACGGGTACTGAATTACTCTGTAATTAAGACATGGCATGTAGTGAAATGCACACCCTGGAAATTGTAATCAATGGCAAACTGTTTAACATAATCACATCATTAGAAATCTCCTAAATTCAATATAAAGTTCAATTACTACATTAATTCTGTTTCCAAATCTTTCTTCGCTATTCAAGTTAAGCTTTTTCAAAGACTTCTAGAGAGGAACTGTGCAGATTGATCCAAGTATCAACAGAATTGACTTGAAATGCGATATTGGTATTGTGTCTATACTTAACCTAAAAGTACTTGGTATCAGTATCAATGATACTGTCACTAGTATTCTATTGATATTGATCAAAACCAAAATCTCAAGTATCACATAGGTCTGTTTGATAGTTCAACTTACAATGGAAAGTTGTTTTATGTTTGCATGTTTAAATTTGAATTTGGCTTAACCAGTTCAGCTTTTTGAAGATTGATCACATCTTACTCATACAGTAGAAGTAATCATGTTTCCATGGCTTCCCGATGAATAAATATGTTTATCCTTTACTGTTCTATTGTACTTTTTTTTTTTAATAGCAAGCTTTCAGAAAACGTATTACAGCTGACAAGGAGAAAGGCAATAGGACATATAACCGTGTGTAAAAAAACACAGTTTTAAATACTGTATTTAACGTCATATACAGGATGTGTTAGGATAATATAAACTAGAAAGATTGAATGCTTCACAATATGGGTAGAACAGATGAATGTTGTAACCACTGTAAAACGAAATAGGCCCTGGTAAAAGGAGAAACTAAGAACATACTTTATATGTCTTTAAATGCATGAGTCCAAACGGACCAGAGTTGTGTGACATTTCCATAAGGAGGGTTAAGTGACTGTTTTGTTTGGTTGTTTTTTTACATATTTGCAAACCAAAAATCGGTTTGGATGCAGCATGCAGATCCTGACAGAAGATTCGAAAGCTAAGATGGCCCTTTTTTTGTTCCTGCTTTCTTTTTTAGTGAGATTTGCATGATGCAGGTCATGCTATGGAAGAGAAATAGTGATAGCTGAGAAATAGTTATCTGTAACTCATTCTGCGGTCCAAAAGGTCAAAAGATTAAAGTCCCTCAATTTGAGTTTCAGTCACAGTGTCTCAGGTTTCTTCGATTTTCTTACTCTCCGTGCATCATCATTTGTCTTGCAGAATTGTTTCTTTCCTTTTGCTCATTTTCAGCATGTGGAGACTTATTTTTATTTGCTCATACCTCACATTGACATTACTCATCCCATTTGGTCTAGAATTTTTATTTTTAAACAAAGGAAACGTGAATCTTGCCTGCTTCCCCTTGCCACTCGTCAGCAAGCGCAAGTGGATAATTGATATACTTTGGCAGCTTCTGCCGAGAACTCTTTGCGTGAGGCTTCTTATAACGGCTGCTTTCTATTAGGTTGATCTTTTTCTCTTTTCAACTCCCAGCGGTCTCTTTGATAGGACATTAGCGGTTGAACTTCCTCCAGAGAGTTCTTTTCAAAACCACTCTCTTTCCCGCAGACCCAGCTGTCTTTCACTCAGGCTTTTCTAAGCATCGATTGGGTGATGAACTTAGTGAAAGTTCCTCAGTGCCCGCACGCAGCATTCTTGGGTAGGACAATTTGTTAAACTCAGCTCATGTGCAAGTGCTGAAGCTTCAGCAAGGCAAACCCCTTGGGGATCAAATCAAACTGATTTGATCGTTCAAATGCGTGTTACTCACTACTGAGATTGGGAGCTTCTTGAGAAATGCATTGGCTATATAATAAGTAATATGACTACAATATTTGAATGTGATCGAAAGTTTAGGGTTAGGGTTAGGGTGTCGAAAGTTTTTTTTTTTTTTTTTTACAAAAAAAGTAATGCATACCCGCTTGCACAAAAATGCCATGATAGCTATGAAGAACAACAACTTATCATTAATATTAGTGGCATCAATTAAATGACTGACTTTATCTAAGAATGTTGTAGCGGCAGCTTTTTGTGCCAGCTCATAGAAACCAGTATGCTTTTAAAACAAGCCATATGATATTTGTAGAACAGGTTCTCTCGCACACATTTTATCATTGATGTTAAACTTGTTTAATCGATAGAGCTGCCAGGCCTGCAGGCAGACTCTGCTCTGTAACACTGTCACGTTGCTGGCTCGTGTGAGGAACATTGTGCTGATGTAAAAACGGTTATGTTCATTTTTTTTTGTTTGTTGAATATCCTTATTGATGTTTTCTTGAAATATAGCTTATGCTATTCCTGCTAAGGTCACGTTCGGCATAAATTGGAAGGGGAATTTGTACTCACTAGAGGAGGCAAAATGGATGCCAAACACTCTCTAGTTCGCGCAAATGTGTTTAAGTGACAATTAGTGCCATTGTTTTATTTTGTGCTTGTATTATGTGCTAACCTCCTCTTGTGGTATGGAAACAGCAAACACAGACATCACAACGTAATGTGGATTCATCTGATGCTTTATTTTATGCTTATTTGCAAACCTCAGCAGCATAAACATCTTCCTTGATGTTGTTTTTGTTGGTACAGCAGTCAAGAGGGCGGTCCAAATATTAATGATAGATCCACTTTCAGCACTGGAATTAATCTGTTTGCATGATGCAGTCAAATCCCTGCTGTCATAATCTTTTGGAGAATTCAGTACTCACACAAACTGTTGAGCAGATGCCTGCTACTGTGCATGTGAGTGTCATTTTGAAAGGTTTCAGGCAGCTTTTAGTCTCCAGTGGCAACTACAGCTGACATTGTCTGACCTGGTACGACATTAAAACTGTACAAACTAAGACAAAACAGCTCATAAGACAAGCTGAAATGTTCAATTGCAATTGATTAAATGCACTATATTTACATATTTTTAAAAACATAGTAACAGTGACAAAGAAATGGTCTTGGTCAGTCATTTTATCATGTGTTGTTAGAATCGAATATATATATATATATATATATATATATATATATATATATATATATATATATATATATATATATATATATATATATATATATATATATATATATGTATATGTATATATATATATATATATATATATATATATATATATATATATATATATATATATATAAAAGTTAGAATCGAATTGAATTGTGAGAGTCCGACATTATCACATCTCGTGTCAATCAAATCATTAGAATTTTTGCCACATCACAGCAATCTCGCCATGTGCAATTGGACTAATCTATTTTGCATCCAGGAGTGATCTTGGATTTTGCTTTCAGAACTCTGATTGCAACGTAAATGTGATGGCAAACGAGTCTGTTAAAAAGAACTGCCCAAAGCACAACCCTGAGTCACCACAGTCAGACATCCGCTCCGAGTTGGTCACCACAGCAACACCGTCACCAGGGACAGAGGAATGTTTGGCCATGGGTCAGACTCAGCAGTGCACCGGGACCCGAGGTGTTCCAATTTTCCCCCAAATCCTTCATGTGGCCTGTTCTTTTGACAGGGGGTGATTCGGTGTTTGGCATGTTAGAGCTAGCAAAGTGCTAAGACACAGTTTTGAAAAGTTGCAATCAAGACATCAATACTGTTGCTAGACATTATCCTCACTCAGAAATGGTGACCCATTTAGCTAATTCTGCAAAATGTATGTATGTATGCTTCACATTCTGCAGTCCAAGAAAAGTGGTGAGCCAGGAAAAAATGTAAATGGCTAGTGTACACCTCAGACATTTTTTCACTTATAGAAAAGTCTCATTCGTAATTGAATCATCAACAATAGTCTTTTGCTCCGTTTTTAGGTCTATGACCTTTTGTTGTTTTTTTGTTGTTTTTTGTTTTTAGCTCAGCCTTGAGTGTTTGTACTCACAGGTGCTAATATGCACTTCCGCGGGTTTAAGTGGTGACTGTGGTCTGGACGTAAAAGATTAGCCTCACAAACACAAAAGACGGCACATGCTGTTGGCTATACAGCCGATCGTGTGTATGCTTGTTGAGCTAGCAGCCAATCAGCTTCATCGAGGCTGCCTTCCTGCTGACACCTAAGGAGCATGACTAATCTGTGATTAAGTGCCGCTTGTGTCTCACATCATGTTCCCACAGTCATTCATCCACTGTCTTCTCGACATGTGCTCTGATCCGCCATGCCACACAATCTTTTCATACAAATGTGCGCACATGTGTCGTCATTTATTCTGAAGTTCTGGAAAATATGCACATTGTCTCATCTTCTGATCCAATATCTTCCTCTCCTAACTTCCATCTGCAGGCCTTCAAGGAGGAGTTGGAGAGTCTGATCCAAGAGCAGCAGCGCAAGGGGAACAACCCCACCGGTCTGTTGGCCCTCAGACAGATCGCTGACTTCTTCATGGCGAGTTCAATGGCCGGTTACAACACTTCCCCTCTAAGTGAGTATTCATCGGCGTGTGACCTGTCATCGTGGCGACCAGTCAACAAGATAAACTGCACAATCAAGCCAAGCGTGCCCCCCCCAAAAAAAAAACACCAAAAACAAACAAAAAAACATTTTTAAAGGCAAAATTTTCTCCTCTTGAAAGCTGCTATGGCCCAGACACAGGAAGAGCCATGCATTTTTGTCTCACATTTGATTTTCTTTGAGTTATGACTTGCAAACTGCTTCCACTTGCACATGGGGAATGTGCAAGTCCATGCTGAATCATATCTTAAAGGGATTACAGCAGCTCAGTCCATCATTTTATTTAAGTTAGTATATCAAAAGTCTGTTGTAGTAAATGATGCAGTGCATGATATGTCCAATATACGTAACACTGTCTTGAAACTTTTTTTTTTTGGGCATGTGATTTATTCTGGATTTTCCTATGCAGGTTTGGGCATGGTCACACCAATTAATGACTTGTACAATGTGGAAGCGAGCGCCATGGTTAAAGGGGAGAAGTTGACACGCTGTAAACTGGCCAGCCTCTACAGACTGGTGGACCTGTTTAACTGGGCTCACTTCGCCAACTCCTATATCACCGTAAGACTCCCCAAAAATCATCTTTTAGGGCAAAGGTTTTGAATTGGAGTACGTGAAGGCACTTCAAATAGTCAAATAGTCAAATAGTTTCTATAGGTATTAGCGAATGCAATTTAATGTATTTCAGTGTTATGACAGGAACAGCACTGATTTCTTTTTTAAATTAAGAGTAAATTACTTGGAACATGAAGCAACTTATTGCTAAATTGTTGTATTGTGTCTCCTTTGCAAATGACACCATTTTTTCAATAGACAACTCATAAATAACACAGATGATGTTCCATGATATAGCTTCTGGAATTACTTAATAAAATACACTTGGAGATACTAATACAGTTGTAGTTTAATGAATGATACATTGATAGCTTTTTTTTTGTTTTTGTCCAAAAATTCCTGGGGTGTACTTAGCCGAAGGAAAAAAAAAAAAAAAAACAGGGAGTGGGTGAAATAATTGAAAAAAAAAAAGTTTGAAAATGACTGAAGAGTACAAATGGGTAGGCCACTTATTTTTTTTTTGGTATACTGTAGTTGCACAATACATTACTGGAGTTGTGTCAAAGTACTATTTGCCCACACCATCTTCAGATTTGTGCAATCGTACACCAAAGTGCAGTTAAGCAGGATAGCGTCACATTCTCTGATGCTAAAGAAGGAAAGCTTCCAATTGATTTGCAATGTAAATGTTCATTGGTGTTTGGTTAAAAATATCCGTACATAAAGTAAAGGAATAACATATTTATTTTCTTTTTCCAAAGGCCCGAATCAGCAAAGAGCAAGATCACATCCTCATCATCCCCAGAGGAATCTCCTTTGCTGAAGCATCTGCATCAAACCTGGTAAGACTCGACATGCCACACTTGACCAACAAATCGATTGCTGCTTTCCATGTTATAATTCGTCATTGAATATCTTCAAGATATATTCCTTTCTTACACAATGTGTTCAAAGTTTTATTTGCCAGTATGTCAAGCCATTGCCCTTTGGCTAAACTTTGCTTATAGCAAAATTTCAGCGGGACGGAAGCTCATAAAATTGGCTATTTATGTTAATAATTAATATCGTTAAAAAGCCTTTCACCTTCCCTGAAAGCAGGTATGCATACCTGTCGCGCGGGATTAATATTTTACTGCCTTGATTTAGCTTGTTTAAAAAGTTCATGAAAAATAGCAGACATATCAGCTTCTTTATATTTTCTGGCTTAGTGTCAATACATGCTGTATGATATTGACGCAAACGTAGTTGTCATTGCGCTGCCTCACTCTCTACTCTGTTTGATTTTGACCAATAAAGTAGCTCTGGGTAGTTTGTTTTGCTGGTTTTACTTTCAAAATGTCCACATTGTTCAAGCACTGGGTTTGTCATATTTACAAATAGGCGTGTAATTATCTTCTACAACCTCTGCTGCCATGAAATATTCCTCATTTTTGAAGTTTGTCTCTGTTGTGGGTCTGCTCATATTTTTTTGGTAACATATTAAAGTATCAATGGCAAGTCTGCCTCAGGTCCCCATATCTGTTTGAAAGCCAAGCAGCCATGTTTGGGCTCAGTATTGAGTTTTCTGATTCCAAATCCAAGCCGTCAGTTTCATGTGAGACACTTTATATTATGTATGTTAAAGTGCTTAGTTTGCGTCCTGTTATCTCACCTACTCCCTCCGCCCATTGAGTGCCATCGCCATTTTTAGACACGTCTTATCATTGCCATTGAAACATGTCATGTTTAACATCTTTCTGACACGTTCTTTGACATCTTCCTTAAATTTTAGACATGCTGCAGCTGTCACAGCTTTAGAGTTATGTGACCGGGCTCAGCTACTGAAGGGCATGGCAGAGCCAAGTGAAATGTCATGGAAGCAAATCGATATCACATTGTCTGACTGTGCGACTACATGCTTGTCTCTGTTTTTTAAAGATCAATTAACTGTGTGCTGATGATGTATTTTCCATCTGAGTGAAATGAAGCCAGACCAGTATTTCACAATGATACAAAGGTTGAATGTTTTAATAATTTAAAAAAAAGAGGCTTATTTTTAAGGTATTGTTTTTACATTTACATCTGTTGCGTTACCTTCAGACAAATGCAGTCACCGAACCAAAATGGCAGAGAAACGTGTTTGCGATATCCATCCGGCTTATCCTGTTAAAGGTCATGCGGAAGCTGACTTGGGACAAGGCATGCTACACATCGGACTAACCACAAACCACAGGATGGTTAAGCTACATTTAAACCCAAATGGATGATGTTATCTCTGAATGGATTTCTTTCAGCTCCAAATAACAGAAGGATGTAGCTAAAGGTTTCTACCATCATTTAAAGCATTGCCATCACCTTTGAAGATAGACAGTTCATTTTTGCGTAAAAGTATAAATAAGGAACATATAATTTTGCAGGTGTAAATAGTGGTTTGCAGCCAAAATATGTATTCAATAAACCTGAAACCTGGAATTTGTTTGCAGACGACTATTCTCTTTGTCCAAATGTTTCTATTTAGAAAAGCCTGTAAATAAGACATTGATGAAGAAATGCTATCTTGAAACTGAGCTTTGTACTGAACAGCCTCAATATTGAGCATTTTGAAAAATGCCATTACAGAAACATAGGTGAGACTACTATTGCGATCCTAATTAGCATTTGTGAATTTGAGAGCTGTTTCTAATCTTGGAACAGCAATTACAAGTATGCCAATGGTCTTAATCCTTTATGAAAAGTGACAATACTTTGCATTATTATCTTTGTAAAGACGGCAACCTGTAAACCTGTATCTCACTGAACGGCCAATTCTTGCAAACGTTTTTGTTAGGTTTCCCTTAAAGGCTGCAAATTTGAATGTGATTCATGTGCGTCCAACTGCATGATGGATTCCTTTTCCTGTTGCTTCAGCTCACACTCACAGTTTATGTTGTGAAAGAGAAATGTGATCGTGCGGTTTTCTGCTTTATATCAGAACAACATGTGGTGGCAACGCATGGTGCCTGCAGGCCACAGAGGCTTTCTGTTTGCCATTAACTTTCAGCCAGCGTTCTGACTTTCTGACATCTGCACACACTTTGGTCATTTCTTTTCTTCCGCTTCACACATCTGTCTCTTTGCCAGGTGTCTTCATTCTCTCCTCTTTTCTTTCCCGCTGGTCTTGTGCCTCTCCGCTCAATCCCGTATCACTCCCAATCAGCCAATAACTGAATGTTAACACAGTTGCCATACCACAACTGTATCATGTTGCATGTAACAGTCATGTTCATTTCCTGAGGAGGAGCTTGTAGATGAGAGGAATGGTTGTTCATGTGATTTATGGTCTTGGTTTTATTGATTTTGCAGATGGATGGATACCTCAAGGTTTATCAGCTAGATTGTTTAACACAGTGGTTCACAAATGGGGTTAAAAGTACCCCTGGGGCTATGAAGGTACCTCAGCGGGTGAGATTTGAGACAGGGTCTCTGCAGGTATTGGAAAAACTAATTTACCGGTAATGCTGTGACGTTTATCTTTTCAAATTATAGTAAATTGATTACCACAGGGAGAATCTCATTGCTAAATTCGTTTAAAGTAACTCCTTTGGAAAACATAGAGATGAGCATTGTCATTACTGACACAATTTTTTGTCATGTGAGACAGAAACGGATGATATTACACCACCTTTCTCCTGGAACTGTTGGATAAAATACGCCTCGAAATCCAAACTTTTAAGTCTTTTTTTTCTATCCAAGACTGCCTTGCGCTTTTCAATGAAAAAAAGTTTGAGAACCACTGATTTTATGTGTTTTTACATCAAAGTTTAGGGTTAGAGTTAAGGTTAGGGTTAAATTATCATCTGATGGTAGAAACCTTAACCCCTAACCCTAACCCTCAGGGTTAGCAACTTCAGTGTTCAATGTTAGGGTTAAATTATCATCTGATGGTAGAAAGGCACTTGGTGGAGCAGTGGTTTCCTGTATGGAGTTTGCATGGGTTACCTGAGCCCACGTGGGTTCTCTCCGGGCACTTTGGCTTCCTCCCACACTCCAAAAACATGCAAGGCAGGTGTATTGGATATACTAAATTGTCCTTTGGTGTGATTGGGTGCATGAATTGTCGTTCGTTATAACCAGTTGTAACCAGTTCAGCCTATTGCCCAAAGTCAGCTGGGAAAGGCACCAGCATGCCTTGTAAAGATAAGCGGGTTGAGAAATAGTAGAAAAGCCCCCTTTATGTGATGTCACTATTGAGCTTTTTCTTGTTGAAATGTTGGAGTTAAAAACTTTGGAAAAAAGACAAATTTTCAGCTTTTACAGCCTTACTAAAGCTCTTCTGCAGGTATTTTTGTCTCTTCATACTGCAGATTTGTCCAGACATGTTGTGTCGTGACTCATGCAGGTGGATGGCTCACCATCTCTGTTCTAGTTCATCCCAAGGTTCAGGGGGGAGGGGGGTGGGAGGTACTGTGTTGTTTCATCCACATCTAAGTCCTCCAGACATGTTTGTATTCATTGCTTTGTGTAGTGGGATCTGTAAATAGCCACTATGGTCCAATATGTTTTGGTGGCTTCAAGAGATGAGATTAAGTATGGTTGATTCGGCTAATACTGACATCAAAGTAGTGTTGACCCCAGCTGCTCTCCCTACTTCCCCAGATGAAGGTGAACATCATTGGTGAAGTCATCGAGCAGGGTTCCACCAACCTGAGTATCGACACAGCTGGTTTCAGCCCCCACGCTGCCATCTACTCTATGCGCCCAGACACCCGATGTGTCATCCATGTGCACACTCCTGCCACCGCAGCGGTAAGTTTTTCTATACACGTCTGCAATTAGCATCTTACCAGAAGCGAAAAGAGTCATACTGAGAATATTACAGCTTGGGAATGTCACATGACCCATATCATGGAAACAGGTGTATCATGATTGGTTGATACCTGAGAAACTGTCATTTTATTTTCAGTACGCACCCATAAAATAAACAATATCCCACAAACGCAATACTAAAAAGAATGCCATGTTTTGATTAGTAGGGGTGCATAGAGTATAACGATAAACACATTTTATTGGTTGACTTCCCCTTTGGGTCTTATACCATTAATGCAATATTATTCCGAATCCAATGTTTAGACTATATAATATAATATAATATAATATAATATAATATAATATAATATAATATAATATAATATAATATAATATAATATAATATAATATAATATAATATAATATAATATAATATAATATAACATTTTATCACAAATTTACTTTCTGAACGTTTGACTTGTTGTGTAGCACAAGTGGGGATTGTTCACAGGTTACTTATGTACATTCTGCCATCTAGTGGTAGCTCATATAATTGTCGATTAGGAATCAGTAGTTAGAATTTATTTCTCTCTCTTGCTTGTAGGTGTCCTCTATGAAGTGTGGCATTCTGCCAATATCACAGGAGGCGCTCATTCTAGGTGACATCGCCTACTTCAATTACCAGGGCAGTCTGGATGAAGCGTCAGAGCGCAAAGAGCTGCAAAAAGCCCTGGGGCCCACAGCAAAGGTAAAAAACAAATAGACTTTTGGACACACAATGAAACTGCAAAACATGCAAAGGGTGTGCGATTTTCACACTTTCAACGTCACAGCTTTTAATTAGGAAGTCGTTATCTGGGCGTGCTTCATGAGAGTACATTGACATTCCAGTCCACCCCGTTTGTTTATTTGTGGTTTTGGCTGTCTTACAATGTATAATGAAGAGAACAGTACTGGCTGTCCTAACAAATAAATACACAACTAAAATTAAATATGCTTATGTTTTCAAAGGTTCTAGTGCTGCGGAATCATGGCCTGGTTGCTCTGGGTGAATCTATGGAAGAGGCCTTTCACTATATTCACAATGCACAATATGCATGTGAAATCCAGGTACAAGCAAAGAAACAAAAATGCTCATGAAATATGCACTAAAATCTAAAGTCAGTATGGCTGACACACTATGTTTTCTTAAGCCAATAAGGCTACCATGCAGAACTGACAAAAGCCATTTTATAATGAAATTTTTACAGTTTTTCATTTTCACTTCTTTGTGATGGTACTCTGGCAAAATCTCCTACATATCTGCCTGATCAAGAAAAAAAAAATAGACATTAATCCAACAGCAAAGCCCAGCTTAATTTTTATAAATAAATCTCCCCTAAGCATGTTTGTTTTGCTATGTATGATTTATTCCTTAGTGTTATTGAAGTCCTGTGTATTTTGCATTTTGTCCCTTGGTGGATTAGGAAAGCGCATTTCTTGCACGCCATTGGCACTAATTCAACATACGGAGGATTTTAGTGGCAATATTTATTTGGCAGACATTAAAAAAAAAAAGAGTAAAGGCCATCTGTCAATTGTGTTGCATAAGCTCCTTCTCTCCTGTATCTCTATCTCTGTGGCTGTGTTTAGGTGAACGCCATCTCCTGTGCAGGCAGCATAGACAACCTGATTGTGCTCGATCAAGACAAATACAAATCACGAGTGCATGACGTTGCTTCAACGGTTTCCGCAAACATGAGCAGTCCGTACAAGTGGAAGGTCGGCGAGCTGGAGTTTGAGTCTCTAATGAGGATGCTGGACAACCTGGTGGGTCAAATGGCAACCAACAATGGTTTTTAAAAGGGGATACTACTGTAGCCCCATGTATAACAATTCTTCAGGGCGTACGTGCAACAACAGGGTTTGTGTAGGTATCAGGAAATCACATTTAATGCTTTGCAATGCAATGACGGGAACAGTAAAGTCTTATTTTCAAATTAAGAGCACATTAAGTTGAACATGGGGCCAGTTAAAAATAAACTGGGTTATAAGGGCTGTGTTGCAAACGTTTTATATAGATGTACATTGTCATTAATGACACAAATTTTCAGCAGACAAGTCCTAAATAAAACAGATGATGTGTGCTCTAGTTTATGGAATTACTCAATAAAATACGCTTAGAGATTCCAACACATTTTTTTTTTGTTTAATCATTTTTTTTGTTCTATTTTCATATGCGGTAAATAGTTGAGAAAAAAGTTGCAAACCACCGACTTCAAGTACAAATTGGTAAACCACTCATTTTTATTCAGAATATATATATATATATATATATATATATATATATATATATATATATATATATATATATATATATATATATATATATATATATATATATATATATACGTATATATATATATATATATATATATATATATATATATATATATATCTCAAAGCAATTTCATTACACACTCAAATACACTTTGAAAACATTGTGTTACATTGGTGTTTAATTAATCACCATTCTATTAATTATGACTAATAACATATGTCATATGTACCACTTTTCATATCTTTTTACCTCATCTACCACTCAAATGTAGTTGCAAAGTTCATTTCAACAGACATGGGTAATACAGCACTTTGTTTTAAGTCTTGTTTATTTCCATCCAAAATTGCTTTGCACTGCTTACTTGACTGACAAAATATTTCACAGGGAATTACGGAAAGCTTCCTTTATTGATTATATCCTTTATTGTGCCCCTGACAGGGCTACAGGACAGGGTACGCCTACCGGCATCCCATCATGCGGGAGAAGCCGAGGCACAAGAGCGACGTGGAGATCCCCGCTACCGTCACGGCGTTCATGTTCGAAGAGGACGTGGACGCCACGCGCTTTCCCTTCAAGTTTCTGCAGCAGCGGCAGCAACGTGAGAAGACGCGCTGGCTCAACTCGCCCAACAGCTACACCAAGGTCAACGTAGAGGATGGAGACGAGCGTTACAACCACAGCAGGACAACCACGGTAAGCACACTTTGCAATCATAATTCAAACTACATATTGACAAGTTAAATAACTCACTTATTAGTATAGGATCCCTGTTTCATTATTATAATTTTCCAAACAAAATGTCAAGCTCTGAGTATACCACCAGTGTATGAAATGTGTTCATTAAAACCTTGCCTACGTTTCTTCCACTTGCCCAGTGATCTCCTAACCGTATAATGGATGCTAAACAGGCTTGTGCCTCTTTTTGGCCGCAAATATTCTTTTCTTTTACAATCTTAATCTGTGAAGTTCATTCCCGTTGCCATCAATTGACTGCAGTCAGGAGATACAGGGGATTCTCTCTCCAGAGCTGAATTTGCCCTCGGGGTAACAGCCATCGCACGTTGATCAAACTGGAGCCCGTAACAACAAGTAGACAGAGTTCACAATGCAACAGTCGTTTTATTTCAATCCCTTTTTTTTATTATTTTACACGGCACTTCAACACACTTGCGCCACTTCTGTTTGTACGTCACGCACGCCTCACGCATCCGCGTACACACCCCGAGGGAAGCACTGTATGACCATGCCATCTGCTGGTTGAACACCATACATTCTATTTCACTCAGACATTTTAGGGTCAGGAGCTTGATGGGATGATAGGTAGAGTAATCGATTCTAAAAATATGTGATATTACTTTCCGTATTATCGTTATTGTCATTATTACTATTTTTATTTACATTTACAGTGGATGAAAGCAGAGGAGAGTGGAACGCCGATCAGAATTGAGGATCCCAATCAATTTGTCCCTCTCAATACAGACCCCAAGGAGGTTCTGCAGAAGAGGAATAAAGTGAGTCTGACGTCACGCAATCATGGATGAGGAGGTCTTTTACTAACAGCCAAGATGCAAAGACTGAAGATGAGCTTCTGAATCCCTTGTTTTGTTCCTTTTTTTTTTCTTCGGGTGGTGATGGTGGTGGTGGGGGGACAGTAGATGGTACCATTTTCTTAACCCCGACTTTCTGGTAGATTTTCTGGTCTTTGATAAACAATATGGCCATATGCTTGTTATCTATTCTTTTTAAACGTAAATACGAACAAGGATATTGAAGTTGTTGAGTTGCTATTAGAAGTGCATGTTTTTTTACATCTGCAATAGTTTTCCAAAAATAATATGTAGGAAAAAAAAATCAGGAATTCAAACCAAATACACATTTCATCGATTTGCTATTTTAAGTTATTCTGTATTTTTAGGTACTTAAGACCACTTTTCATGGTTTTGTAATTCCTTTTATTTGTTTCTTGAAACAAATAAAAAAAACATACAAAATTACGAAAAATGCTCTTAAGTACCTGAAAAGAAATAATAATAATAATAATAATAATAATAATAGTAATAATAATAATAGTAATAATAATAATAATAATAATAATAATAATAATAATAATAATAAATAGCATTATTGTTTTACAGATTAGAGAGCAGAATCGGTGCGATGTGACAACATCAGGGCCGCGCTCACAGCACCTGGCTGGCATCCCAATTGATCAACCACGACGGGTAAGACGAAAAATGCCGTCTAACATTTTTCATCGGGCTATTCAAGCTTAAAGGTATAAATACATTACAACAAACAGTAATTACCACTAAAGGAGACTTTGTTTTGAAATATGTCTTGCCGTTTAGTGGTGAGATTTCTTAAGTGTTGTTTGCAGGTCCAAAACAGTTTATTCAAACGTTGTCAAATAGTAACTCCTCATAGCCACAAGGGGGTGCCAAGGTACTACATCCTGCTTCAACCATAAGAGAGAACAATGCAGTATTCAATCTGTTTTTGTGTTTTTCTTTGTTGATGGTACTACCAAGTAAATTTACTTAAATGTAAACTGAATGCATCCTGACGTGTAAAAACAACTTTTTGATACTTACTTGAGTATGGTTGGTATCTTGTTTTGAAGGCTCAAGTGCAGGTACACATTCTGGTAAATAAGATTTTTATTGGCTGTATTTTCATTTTTTCCACTTTTTTTCACTTTTGTATTGTTTTTATGTCACATTTCAAACAGCATGATTTCTTGTCTCAGCACAGTCACAAAAACACATTCACATACTGTATGTTGGTTGTATTTGAACTTCAAATCGTTGTGCAGTGTTCTTAATTGGATGTAAACACGTGATGGCGTGTTAAAATACTCAAGTGTACAGACTTGAAGTACAGATGTGGTCGGGTCACGGTTTGTGTGCATGTACCACGATGTGTATGTGTGGGTGATTGTCTTTGTCCAGTTTTGAAGTTTTCGCATCTGTGTTCAAGATGTCAGAACGTATCTGCCTTAAAATCAAGTTTGAAGTGGTCTATACACTTTTCTCATGTTGAACTTTTATGTGGTAATGATATTTTAAGACTGTGGTGGATGACGGTGTGATTTTATTCTTTTTTGCTTTATTGTTACTGTATGTATTCATTGTTAAGTACCTTTTTTTGGCTACAAGTGTCTCCTAACTGGCTTTGTGTGTACATGTGTTTGTGTGTGTCCGTGGCAGCCATACGTACCCACCGAGGAGGAGCAGATGGCCCCACTGCCTCCCAACCCTTTCAGTGAGCTGTCAGAGAAGGACTTGCAGGAGTATCGCAAAAATGTGGAAAGGAGGCAACAGGGCCATGGTAAGTGGTGTACAGTCACACACGCACCTAAGTCTTCTTTTTTTATTTATTTTTTCGGGACATTTCAGTGCTCAAATTTGTTCGTGGTCAACGATGAAACATCTTTGACAAATTCAATAGCGCACATACATAATTATGTTTTCTCAGAGACACTTAACATTATCTGTACAAAAAAAAGTGCATCCAAATGTGTATTTACAATATGTTATCACTATTTTCTGTTTCCATACGAGAGGAGCCGGAATCTTTTTATAGTGGTTTAGTTGTCGGCTCATTGGCAAAACAAGAGGCGTGTGAAGAGAGCGGAATATAACACTGTACAAACAATTGGGTTAAAAATAGCTCAATTATAAATCAAAACAGTACAGGCCCAAAAGTGTACAGACCCAAATTTTTCCCCAACTTTCTTGGTTGTTTTGTACAATGCGATCCAATTTTTTAGGTTGTGTTGTACAAAGCAATCTAGTTTTGGGGTTCTTTTGTACGAAACAACTCAGACATTTGTGTCAAATATACCCAAATGTTGGGTTGCCTCTGTACAGAATGTACATTACATTGTGATTGACGTCTATGTTTATCTTCTGTAGGTTAGCAACAGTCCCAAGAAACTCAGAAAAGCACACACAACATACAACTTTTCTCCCAATAGACCCTTTGATCCCGCGCACATACATGCGAAGTGAACAGCAAACGTTAAACATATTAGCTCTTAGCCTTGTAGAGAATCATTGGAAAAATCAATGGTGAACAAACAGAGGAGGCAGTCTCAGCAGTCCGCCATCTTGCATTCAATACTTGTATTCATTCATGAATGTGTATACATACAGTGCACACGTACAGTGTCAGTGCGTGCCTGTGTGTGTAGCGGGCAGGCACAAGAGGCCAATATGACTAAGATGGCAGAACGAATAGACAGCAGGTCTTCACACCTCCGCCTCATGACTACCGGTCGTTGCTATGACACGGTTGCCCCCGCGATTCCCCGGTGGCCAATCTGGATGCCAGCTGGAGACCGTCTGGGCTGGCCTAAAACATGATTTGGCTACATGCACATACACAAGGCTCAAATGGTCAGCTAAAAAGTCATTCCATAAATATCAAATGTGTATATTCAATAAGATATGGTGCACTACTCAAAATCCCGTTTTTATGTTTGTGAGGTTTCCGCTGGCACGTTAGCAAACGCGCACGCAAAACAAGACAGGAATTTCACAGGCTGTTACGCAACTTGAATGCATGCATGTGTTGAGAACAGGCCTCAGCTTACTCGATGTGTAACCCGCAATGTGGTAATTAACATGTCATTGTGAGTTGGGACCATCTTTTGTGCACAGTTACAAATTATCCAAGCTACTGCTGAGCTCCACTGGCACATTAACTGTACTAACAAATGTTGGCTGTGAAAACATTTTATTAGGCCGCATAACATGAAAAGCCTCCTTAATATTTTTTTTTCTGAGTTAACTGTTGAGTAATTTGGTGCGTTTAAGAAGTAAACCGTAATTGGATGAAAATAATTGAAATGCTCTTTCAGGCTTTTGTTTTAAAAATGATGGACAAACTCAAGGACTGTTTGTCGAATAGATGGGCACTTTGAGATGAGATTATAATAGAAAAAAAATATACATACATATATATATATTTTTTTTATATATTTATATATATATATATAGTGTACTGTATGTATTGTCTACAAGCAGTATTGTTTATTGATAATGTTTGTGAATGTTTTCAATTTAAAATTATTTCTTAAATTATTTTTCTAAAAATACATGGCTATGTTTTTAAAAAGAATGCAGATGCAAACTCCAGCCTTGATTTAATGCTTTAAAATGAACAAAAATCCAAAAACTAGATCATTTTCCATTGATAAGAATGGTAAACTGTAAAACTAAATAGGACAACCTGAATAAGAACTTCAGATGAATCCAAAGGAACCTTAAAAGAATCCATTGAAGATTCAGCCACATTTTCAGAAGATCATTTGTCTATGTCTGAATCCTAACTTGTGTGTTATCACTAATCTCTTGACTCGGCCTCCCCCTCCACCCGCTTCCCTCCTGACCCTTCGTCCCAATCCCCGCATCCTCTCCTGACCCGCTCGCCCCCGCTGTTTTTGCAACCGCTTCAATCCACCACCGTCCCACAATCCGCTCATCCCACACCCGCTCCCAGCCCCCACCACCCCTGCAGATGGCGAGCACGAGCTAACCTCGGACGACGGCTCCACGCTCTCACAGTCTCTGTCTCTCACCCAGTCCTCACAAAACACTCCAGCGAAAGGTATCGGTCAAATTACAACTACCTTTTATACTTCGGCCCTGTGTCTGTTAAGTTGAAAATATGCTCTTGTCTCATGGTTGCTATTACCTGTTACCATGAAAATGACATTTGAGTTACTCAACTGATTAATTGCCTTACAGAGAAACTAACATCTAGCTTAAATTTAGCTGCTGGTTAACCGTGCTCGAGTGCTCCATATAGGCTGGCGTGATAGACATAAATGACTCGGTGCACTTTTATGCTGACTGCCTAACACAGTTGCCATTCCTACGAATCACTTTTTAAAAAATGTGCTTTTTTTAAAGGAAAAAGTAGTGTTCTGTGAAAAACAATTTGAATTTAAGTACAAAAAAATGATCATCAAAACTGGATAAAAGTCAGATTCATAATGAGGGGAAATGTAAAATTTGGTCTACTGTGTGTATAATTGTTTCAAAACAGGAAGTCATTTTGATTTAACATATTAATTGTAATGGCAAAACTCCACCTTTATCATGTACATTGTTCACAAATACTGTCTTGAAAATACATTTGGGGCCCTCCTGCACTCACACAATCTGGTTTGTCTTTCTTTTTTTTTTGAGGAGGGAGCTAGTTTTACTGAAGCTACTATCGACAGCATATCTGCAATAAACCCCAATATTTTTTATCTTTTTAATGCGACACATACTCAAAAGATTGATTGTACTACCAGTTTATATAATATTTGGTATGTGACATTTGTTATTGACATTAGAAAGAAAGAAATGAAAATTACGTCAGTTTGTGTCATGACTAGGCATTTGCTGATAACCGGGTTTACTGTTTACCAAAGGTGTTAAAAAGTCAAGGTTTCGATAAGTACTAATACTGTCTATCACTGGTAGTGGGCACTTTTATTTATTTATTTTTCCAATAAAAGGGGTGTTTAAACGAGGCAGAATATGAATGGCTGCTTTTAATCGGGGCAGAATACGATTGGCTGCTTGCAGAGTTGGCTCATCAAGCTGCCCCTTCGAAAACAATTAGATGGCAATCATTGTTTTTTTTTTTTTTTTTTTTTTCCTTTTTTCACCTTCTGGGCATGCATGGAGGATAAGAGAGAGGTCTTTGTCTTAGCCCTTTCAGATCGAAGCATCATGCTGGAGGACATGACACGATTGTGCGTTTAAACCATTAAATAAGATGAATTTTCTGGGAGATGACTCTGAAGCTTTACCAATCTAAATGAAGTTATGACACGTGGCATGGCATTTTTTGTTAGTTCTTACAGGATAGCTGTAAAAGCTTGACCTCAAAAAGGCAAACGTCCAACGACACCGGTTTAGACAGGCAAAGTCCATCTGAAGACAAGTACAGTCTGTAAGCATTGAGTTGCAAACAGTACAATACGAACTGTATTTTATCTCCACTTTAGCATTGCAATTAAGTTTTATTGCGTTCAGATACTATTACAATCCGTTAAAATGTTTTTAGCGCCTATTGCGCGTGGTTGTGGAACATATTACCCAGCATATATGGGTGTTCATCGTACCTTTTTTTTCTACATGTCCTTCACATGTGAAGTCAGCAGGATTACCTCATTGAGTCACTCCTCCCTAAATAGTTGCCAACAACACCACAAGATTGACTTCCTGTCAGCTTCTCTCGCAGCCCAAACACACCAGCAGTAGCAATTAACCTGAAGAGCCGCACAGACTCATGGGTGCCATCTTTTACGATGCTGCTGTTGTGAGGTCACACTGTCGTGCTTGAAACCAGGTCATTTGTTACATGTTTCATTTTCAGGATGACCTCAGCGTGTTGTTTGCTTTTCCTTTGTGCCATGAAAACAACATGAGAAGCGGCGATAATGTTTCATTGTCGTTATCCGAAACCAGTGGCCTGCTTTCTCAAACATGCTGTAACAAACCCATAGGAGGAGATGTGACACTCGCAGATCGTTACGTAAACGGAGGATATAGTCCACTGTTTAAAACTGAGCCCTGCTTTTTTAAGGTTAGAGGAGTACAGGCTCTTTATACTATCAGGTCAATGGGTTTTATACAGCCATGTTATGAAATATGTAGAGCACAAGGACAGCTGAAGTGCAGCACACACACCTGAAACGCTGTTTGTTTGCCTGAGCCAGCAGTGACACATTTACTATACAAGCCGAGCGTAGGGCATTAAAAGCGAGCTCGGTAAATCCTAATGTAGTCGAATTTAATGTGCCTGTGTCCTAGTTTGAACTCTGTAAGGTGATGTCACTACAATTTCTTCATTTATCACAGTGAATTCATTTTTTTTAACTATATTATTAACTTGCCAAAATTGATACAGTGTGTAGGGTTGATGGAATCAATACATTGTACACTGTATAATTCACTGTCTTGGGTGTATATGTCGTGCTCATTTCATTTCATGTTTTTGTCAGTATAGAGTTAAAAACAATCTAAAAGAGTTAACGCTCAATTTTGCAGGTTACAAAACAAGGATAACTTTATTGCCTCTGTCATCAGGTGAACATTGAAGTTGGGCAAAGAAAATGTTTTTTTATAATTAAGCTTAGAACATTGGTCATTTTTGGTGTGTACAAAATTTGGGCACGTTGAAAGTTGCTCCCGAGGTGAATTGAATGAGCTGAAGGATTTCAATTTCAAACTGCTTAATGTTGAACATGCCACTGAAAGCTATGCTAAATAAGTAATCGGGGAAATTTGGCCTTATTGGGAATGAATGGAGGTTTTTGGGATAAAAGTTTAGATTTTTATGACAACCAAGAATGTTTGGAATGAGAAAAATGGAAGCATACTTGACCTGAATTTTTGGAACGTGCCGAAGATGAAATAATGAGAATTGATCGGAATTAAATCGAATAGTAATCATAGAGTTAATTGAGTATGAGGTTCCGGTCTAACGCCAGTAATTTTTGTGGAGTCTTTAACTCTTTACATACAGTATGTCCACATTAATCACTGCAGGGAATTGTTTTTCACCTAAATAACACTTTTTTTCCATTATACGGATGTAGTTAACTTTTTTTAATTGGATTTGTGCAAAATGATTAATTGGTCCTCATCTCAGCGCATTTAAAAGCCTAAAGTATAGAAGGGGCATATAGGTCATAAGTCAATTTGATTGTTAACCCCTTAACTGTTGCCATTTGTCCAGTTTTAGACCTGAAGGCTCATATATTATTTATTAGGATGAAACATAATCTCTGTTCCGTTTGTGCAATAGTGTGACGGAAACGTTTTTTGTTTCGCAGTGAACCACGCGGGCCTGATGAACGGCAAGGACAACCACTGCGATGCCGATGACGAGTTATGCAAGCGGATCAGTCAGCTCAATACCAGCGCAGAAAGCGTAGAGATGACGGTGCGTTCGAGTGACAAGATCGAGGAGGTGTTGTCCCAGGAGAGCTCGCCCTCCAAGTCGCCCAACGCCAAGAAGAAGAAGAAGTTCCGCACGCCGTCCTTCCTCAAGAAGAACAAAAAGAAAGAGAAGACGGAGGCCTGAGTGCCCTCAAGATGATAGAAAGGGGTGGGCATCGTTATCTCTTTTGTCGGTCTCTGTTGTCCTGATATTTCTTTTTAATCCTTCTCAGAGTTTTTATATACAAAGAAATGTTTTGGAGAAAAAAAAAAAAGTGGTTTGTAACGAAAAAGGCTTCCCAGGCACGTGGTCGGGCATTTTCAAGTGGATCAGTATGCGGAGTTGGCTCGTTTCACAACTGTGGTGAAATTTGAAATTTTAAAAGTACCATGCATTATTTTTCATTCTTAAAAAATATGGAATGCATTTTTCGGACTTTAAGGCACACTGAATCCATTTTATTTTTATCTCGCCTTAGAATCATGTGCGTCTTATGTACGAAGTTGAACTGAAACCTTGATTTATTGCTTAATGCGCAGTATAGCACATTCTATAGGCCTGGATACACCAATCCGCCGTGGGCCAAATGTAACCGATGCGTACACTTCCTACCACCATCGCCTCCACCATTGGCACTTTGTGCTGAAAAAGTGACGGAAATACACCGCAACAACGCTGACTCAATACCTCCTGCACATGGTGACAAGTAATACCCCTTCATACCATCGGGGGCGGTAGTCACTATTCCTCATTGTGTTGGAAAAACATGGGGGCGGGATAAAAGAAACAAACAATCAATACCGTTTCTTTTTCTTTCCTCATGATGAACTCTCACATGAAGCAAACCCTCACGTAGTTGACACTGTATCTTGCAATGCTGGCATCAATCAGAATTGATATATCGAGTTGTGTTGCCAGTCCCTCCTATAGTGTGTCTCTCTACACTTTGTTACCATACGGCATACCCTTACGGTAATACAGAATTTCGGTCTCTTATGCGCCATAGTAACAAAGTCATCTTCTTGCTCTTCTGTCCAAACAGACATGATATGTTAAAACGTGGATCGTAACGATGTACAAACTGAGCTAAATGTCCAAATGTTTCTTTGCTTACCGTTTATCTGTTTTCATCACTTCACCACCTAACAGCCAATCGGTGATGAAATGTTCTGTGACATCCCGCCAACAGCTCCAACTTAACAGCTAATCAAACGTGCATACCAACACCCAGACATTTCCCGACTTGTGACATCGAATTGGTGTATCTCGGCCCTCGCCCGGTGCCCTTTGCCACCTAGTGCGCCCTAAAAAAGGAACTTTCCCAAAATTGACCTGTTCTTTGAGTCTTCACCTTCTAATTTAGTGCACCTTATAATCCGAAAAATGCAGTATTTTCAAGTCAAAAGTGCATACTGCACAAAAATCCTCATCTGGTGGTCTTCTGTCTCTGCATTGAGTCTAGAATCACTGAGAGGCTGTATGACAAATGACATCACACTGGACAGCTGCTCTCATTTAGTGGTCACAGGGTATTTGTGTCCATTTGTTTACTAGGCTCTTCTTCTTTTTGTGCTTCTGCACCATCAACACACATTTACTAACTAAACTGGAGTCGTGCGCCATTTAGCATTAACATCTCAAAAAGAGCCACTTGGACACTGTATATTTATGTAGCGTTCTTTTACTTCCTTTTGGGACAAATTGGATTTTTTTTTGTGTCGTTGGAGTCAATTTGGAATTTGACTTTTTTTTTTTTTTAATTGAATATGTGCTTGTCGCAAACATCCTTTTTGTACTCATTTCTAAGCTTTTTCCAGGCGCCTATTTTGTCTTTTGCCAGGAGGAGAAGTGACTGCTCACGCTATATTTTAAAATAGAGTACATAAATATAACACGAATAGATTTGACAACTGGATATGTCGGCTATAGATTTGTAACTATATATTTTTTTATTTCATTGTGCTGCACTTTCCACTGTAGTGTGGGATGGTTTCACCAGTGAAGGAGACTGTGAAGTCGAACATGGTCTAAATTGAGCAAGTAGCAAAGCAAAGGCCTGAACGATCGAGCCAAGCGGAGACCCAGAAAGTGAAATCAGTATGAAGAAAGATACACAAAAAAATGCTTTTCATGTGCAAAATTATGTCTGCACTCAGCAAAAATTACATAAAAAAGATTTTAAAAAAAGGAAGTGTGTAGCGCTCATCTAACAACTGCAGTTGTTGGCTCATATGAGTCTAACAGGAGTATTAGGGCCACACTGGGGGAGGAAAAATGGAGTATTACCAGATGAAAATTTGGAATGACTGAAGAATACAGTGGCCAATATTTACATGAATATGTGAACGCAATCATTCGAGGAGTGTAGTATTAAATAATTGTAACATTTCCACTTCAATCCTTTTATTTTTTTTAAACCTCTGTTATTGCAATTTGATAATTTCCAGGAGTGGCATTTTTCATAAAAATGAAAAAAAGGAAATAATTATTCACATAGAAAGACTGTATTATTATATATTAATTATATAAGAATTCACATCTATTAAATGTCTAACTTGCACTCCGTCCCATCCCACTCCAACCAAGTCACCGTTTTTTTCACATTGTTTTACAATCATCTTCTTGTAAAGTAATAAATTAAAAAACAAACTTGTAATATAAATATTTACTTTTAAAATTAAATCCCTGTCATATTGCAGGTTAATTCAATACAAATTTTGTTTTTTGCCATTAAAATAAATCTTACATTTCAACTTCATGGTTTTTTGTCATTTAAAATTAAGCCTCATATTATGTGTTTTTAACTAATGAATTTCAAAATTATGCTTAATTAACTGCAATGACTCACATTTATCAACAACTATATTTTATGAAGCTTATAACAAATATTTACTTGAATAAACCTACGATTGACATAAGATAATCAACTAAAAATATTTAATTTCAGAGGTTGTTGTAATAGTTTTTATGAATTCTTTAATAAGATTATTTTCCTGTAAGATATAGCTATTGAACAAAACTATCAAATTGATACAGGCCTTCCTGTCATCTTCTCAATTATAATATTGGTTCTGCCCATCATCACTACACTACGCCCTGTATGGAGAACTTCAGGTGTTAAACTGGGAAGGTACACCAAAGATGTACGACTAATACAGTATTAAAATTATACTTTGCAGTGTGCTCTTTTTTTTTCATTGAGCTGTTGAGAAAATTTTAAAGTAAAACTACATAAATCTTTGTCTGATTTGTGCCGAAGACTGTCCTTTAATTTCAGATGCCGTACAGGTATGTTTTCACTTTTTAGAAGGTTGTTAAAGCTTTGAGAACCCTTATTTTGACTCTTCTAGTTTAAAATATATATTCATAATTTTTCATGTATTACTTCTTAATCTTGTAAAACAGTAGTCCTTTTGGACTGTTTTTTTTATTCATGTGATTTGAAGATTTCATCTGAATAGTTTTTTTTTTTTTTTTTTTTTTTTTGTGGCCCTAATACTCCAGCCAAGTGGATAACGTATGAAGCAGGGATGACTTTTGTATGGTGTTGATATATGTCCTAAAAGAGTGTGTGATTTAAAGCCATATTGTATTGTTTTTCGACAAGGGGTCGCGATCCAAAGTGTGGCTTCAATGACCCTGACATGACCTCTAGTTTAATCCCCTTAATGACTGCACGGCCCCGACTCTCGGGCTCAATAACGGCACTCTGTTTCACTCCTTCAAACGCAGCTTTTCATGTGCGTATTCGATCCCTCCGTAAGCCCGTTTCACTCCCCTCGTGCAACGTTTTTGGCAAATGTGATATTTGTCAGATGACCCGTAGTTGACCTGCTTAACCCGCACCCCCTCCCTGGCAGGGTACACCATGTACAAATACCAAAGCCGGCAGTGTAAACTGCTGGCTTTTGATGAAGGGCTGTATGCTCAGTTGTGTCCCAGAATTTGGTTTTGGCCAGCAGCTGGCTGGGGTGTATGCAAGTATAAGCTGGATAATGGAGGAAGTGTAGATACACAAACCTACCGGTAATAGCAGCATGCTTCTTTCATTGCATTTTTCGTCTTTGTCATCCTCCATTTGTATGGCTATATTTATTCTATCTTTATTCATTAAGCATTTTTGGGGAACAAATTGCTCCCAGGTGAACTGGATGTGCGTTGCTTCATTTTGACATTTTTTTTTCTTTGCACCTCACGCTACTAATGCCTCCTGATCTGAGTTTTCTGTTTAAAAAAAAAAAAGTTTGCTCTGGCATGCCACATTGAGCCAAGCAACTCTGACCTGTGAACACCTCTTCATATAAATGCTAATCCATGGAGTTACTTTTAGATGTATTGTTAATCAGTGTACATTCACAAATAAACTGTATTTTACCAAAAAGGAAAGCTCATTTTCATCTTTTTCCTGCATTCAAGTCACTCATTAATGTATTGTTTTGCTTTGCGCTTAATCCATGCACAATCATGTTCTTTTGCACTACTGTTGTAAAACAAGCAATTCAGTTAAGTCTCATTCATTGTTGCATTCATATAGATTGCTGGCTGCATTGTAGGGCTACAGATTAAATGAGGTCTATTACGAAGGGGAAATAACAGGTTCCTTGTATTTGTTCTGGATGGGAATGGATATACAACCTGTGTGTCTGTGGAATGTTCAATCACATTTGCGACAATGGTTGAGTCTGGCTAATAAACAATGGGACAATGACAGTAACCGGCGAAGGAAACGTGGACCTTCTTGACTGGAATACCAAAGCCATGAGTAGAGGCCCTGAACCTCTTTGTCCTCCAAATAACTGCACACCATTTCATTATCCACCAAATATATACACTGCGGCTGCTTTCATACGGATAAGGGTCATGACACCATGACGTCTCCTAGTTATCTTTACCAGAGGCACTTACTTTTCAAGAAAACATAGCAGAATATTGACACATAATGCTAAAATAAGTCTTTTTATAGCATTCTTCTCCCATTGAACACTCAGTTTCACGTTCCAAAAACAACAATGTGGGTCGAAATGCACTTTTATCATTTCCATCTTATGAGTAGAGTTAGATGTAATCAGGTTTTGCATGTCTACTCTGCCATATCTATCTATCTATCTATCTACCTACCTACCTACCTACCTACTTATCTATCTATTACGATATGTTTTAAATATTGCACAGTCAGATTTCTGACCAAATCATGTTGCTAAGCTTCACAATGTCTGTACAAACTGCTAAGATGAGCAACTTTGTAATCTAATTCAGTAAATATTAAGTGAATTCAAAAGAAAAGTCATATTTGGGATGGGAGGAAGTCTCAAAGGGTTGTTTACATGCAGTCAATATTTGGCAGGATACATCAAATTTCAGTTTTCTGAAACATTCATTATATCTTTGTTTAAAAGTGTTAGTGAATAGGGTTATGGTCATTGTTTTAATTTGATTGAGACCACAACATACAGATGATGCAAAGGAACATCCTTTCTGCTTCATACTTAGATGTTAGGTGTCATATGGACACCTGAATTTTGACTTAACCCCAATAATAACTGCATTAAAACATGTGTATAGATACCTCGTGATGTTACTGTGTGAATGCCTAATTAGCCTTAGCACGCTTCACTGATTGGCTTTGAGAAGTCACATGGTTTCACTACCTAAAAGTTAGGCATGTATGGAAGTTGCTAAACATGTTTCGTAGCCTTTTAAAGTCTTACGGATACTTCCAAAGAATGGCTCTTAATCGAAATTCAGTGCTACTACTCAACAGCTGCCTGACTTTGTTTTGCACAGCCAGTGTGCCTTGACTGCATTGCTGAGCGTAAATACTCAAAACGTATATCCAAATGATATGTTGTTGTAACCTTGGTGGAATACTCCTGTTGACTAACATGATTTAGGTGCTTAACTGGTCAATATTTGCTTGGCAATGGAAATGGGACTTTTTTCCCCCTCCTTGCTACAACACTGTTGCTCTGGTTACAGCTAGAGATTACATACAGTATAATGTATCATAGAAGGGAAAAAAATTTGCCATCATATGTCATAATCACCAATCATTTTTACGATGAATAATTGTCTTGGACAGTATTCAAAGTAATATGGAAAGCTTTCACGGGCCATATAAAATGACTTTGAGTCTGACACCCGCGCTATATATGCTAACTGAGCTAAAGTCTCACATGATTTGCTGCACTCTTGCGTGATGTCTTCCCTGAGGATAACTTGACTTGAAACTTTTGTGATTTTAGAGGCACATTTTACTTGACTTTGGAGATTGTACTGCAGAATGTTGCCTTGTCCAGGTTCCTATCTTCAACGTATGAGGAGAAACAATGCGTCATCCTCCACAATTACGAGCCAAAAGACTATTTTTAGGATGGCCGCCTGCTGAAAGTTAACAGAGAAACCTAACTTGACTGCGGTCCTCTGAGAAAGGCGTCAAGGAGGGAATGAGAAGATGAAATGGACCAGACCCAATTTCTACTCGTCACGACTTTGAGAAGAATCATGGCTGTAGCTTCTGTGTATTATTTACAACCTATTGTGAGCCTGCCCAGTGAATGCGATAGCTCTAGTTCAGCACTTGATTTGGCAAAGTTCCTGATATAAACAATAAAAAGAGTTTCAATGACTCAGCAGCATTTTGTGTGTGTCATGATTGCGGCTGGTTGTCAGCTCGATGGCGCTTGCTGACAGCGCTACGCGCACATCCACTGCTCTTTCCTCCATCAAGGTGATTCTAGTGCATTCAAAGGACGCTCACCTGATTTGTGATCATTATCTCGTGGCAGCATATGGAAACACAGCAATAAAAGAGATTAAACTATAGATCCCCTTTGGAGAAAATTGGTTCCAGATCAATAATGCTTCATTACATTAGTGTGCTGTAGTGGCAGGAAAACATAATAGAAAGGATGGAAAATGGTTGTTTATTGGTTTCACTCCAGAAAAACAAAAGGCTATTGGCCCAGCACACCTCCAATTTCAATCACGTCCATCACGGTGGATGCAATTTATTGTGACAGAAAGACTGAACAATCTTCTCAATTATAACACTCTTTTTACATTCAATCACATACACACAATTGGTATTTAAATACGAACGGGTTCACATTCTAAACAAAAAGTCCATTCGCATTCAGCCTTTACAAAGTTAAGAATGCTCAATTCATTGACACCATTTGCAAGGTATTTGCTATAGCAAAATGTTATTATTGTTGTTACCTCATATGTCTACTGAAATGGGGCACTCCATTTAAATTAGGTTTTTGTTTTGTTTAGTTCTAGAGCCATTCATACTAAAACCACAGGAATAACAATATCTTGGATGCAGCACTTTTTTGCCAATCAAAATTCTGCAGGTGATTTCGTTTTGTTTTTTAATACAGCTTGTTTGATTATATTCTACATGCATATCTAATGTTGTGAATTTATACAGTTAAAGCCAAAATATAACACACTATTTCAATGTTTTATGTAAAATATCAAAATATAAAAAATAATGTTTAAAATACCCACCATTTCTTTACACTTTGACTTAAGTTTCATATCCAAAATATCATTTAAAATATTTTCTCATAATACATTCATTACACCTCACGAAAATTTAGGGTTTGGATGTACATTTTCAGAATAAACGCAAATGCAATACAAGATTGGCTTGAAATTTACCTGGCTTTCTCTAAACTTTTGAATGTATATGTTCAACGATACAATATTACAGTACTTTTTGCACAACATGATCTCTAACAAAGGTTAACAGATTCAAATTCACAACAATAAAATTCCAGAATAAATTATAACTTTACACAGGCATGGTTTATGTCGAATTAAATTTGTCTGAAAATGCTTTAGTGTATTTGAGCTTTCATTCTGAAATATAAAAAATCTAATATCCCTTTCTTTTTGTGAGGGATGTATAATGTTCTTAGTAGTTGGTGATAATGTAGATTTTGCTAGAAGTGTGAAGCTAGAAGGCTAGTGGATGTCAGCAGTTGGGGAGAGAAACAGCGAAGGGCAACATTCCACGCTCTGATCACACAAGAGTCCTCACTTGGGTAAAAAAAAAGCTTGGGATAATATCCCAAGCAAGATGATCAGCAAATGATTTCCGAAGACCTCCATTACAAAGAAATTGGACAGGTCTGAAGATGACTATCCGTGGAAGAGTAACGGGGATGTTTGCACAAATGACGAGCAGGAAGGAGAGGATGTCCGCGAGTTAAATGGGAGGAGCTATTTGGCGTGTCAAATATGGTACAGCATATACAGCAAATAATTTCCTTAACAATCGCAAAATGGTTCAGTATTCAGGTGCTACCCAGACAATAGCAGTTATATCATGACGATGAGAAATTTCAAATCAAATGGCCAAGAGATGTGGGGGTCCCTCAAGGATCAGTCCTCAGACCCCTTTTGTTCAGTCTGTATATGTTATCCTTGGGTCCATTTCTTCATAATGTTGGCTATCCAATTTCCCAAAATGATAGCGGCTTAGTAACATAGTGTGTCTTTTCCTTAAGTTAATTAACAAGTTTTAATTATGCAGGCTCTCTAATGTTTTTTTTTTGGATGATGTCATTAGTCTTTGCAATCCCTCCATTTATCATTATGGATAATGTATACAAATAGCAAATATTGAATTTTTATCTCCAATGGTCTTTTGTCACTATTTTGCCATTTTTAGCCAAAGAATGATCAACTAGCAAATTAATTCCCCCTAAACGCAAGATTTGCCCATCTATGAATAATGTCAGTTTTATATGTATGCATCATATTGAGCGTTACTAAGACGACAGAGATTGTGGTCGTTAAGGGAGGAGGGTGATTTGTTTCTCAGCGCTAGACAGCACCATGCTGTGAGTGTCACAACGATGAGTCCTCTTCCGTCCTGATGCATGTGCTCCTGTCGTTGGGTTGTGGTAAACATGTTAGACCTTTTTAGGGCAAACCCCCACCCATGAGCATACTTGCCCAGACGCAAACATCCCCATGCAGACACCCCAACATGATTTTCAGGCTCACTACTGACAGACAGTGTTGTCATGCACAGATGCCAATTGGGGCCTACAAAAACAATATCACAGGGGGTCAGTTTGTATACACCGTATTGGACCACACACACAAACACACACAGGCTGTCTTGCCTATGATTGCAGCACAAAAAAAACTTGATAAATTGTATCGTGTGTACCGTGATTTTTGTATGCAGTTGTGGAGAGGTACATGGCAGTTCATCATGAAGAAAATTAGTGACTCAGTCACAATTAAAAACAGCAACACTCATATTGAACAAGGAATCGTCCTTCGTATACAATACAAAGGTGAGTGTTATACTTATTACACCTCCATTTAAAAAAAAATAGTGTTCTCAGGAGATTAAAAAAGAGGAAAGAGGTATTAATTGATGTAATTAATCTCAGCCAAGATATATTGTAAAAGATAAAAATATTGGTATAGCACAAAAAATAGTGACTTCAGATGTATCATCTTTCACAAATACAGTTGTAACAATTTACCCTCTTCTACATACTGTATGAGATGAGTCCCAATTGCTGACAGAACCCTTCAGTTTCAACCATCAGGAATAATGGTGCTCTTATGTTTCAATCGCCAAATTATTATACTATAACATTAAAATATTGGCCGTCATGTCTGTCGCTGACTTGCTCAAACGCAGGGTGTCCTCGAGTTTATTTTGGCAAAGAGCTCCACTATGGCTCTCTAATTTAGCATCTTAATTACTATTGTTAGCTGTGGCTGTGATATCAACTTGGTGCTTTGCATTTATATGGTAGGCTAAACTTGAGCTGCTTCTGTGTTAAGCAAACGCCTTCTTGTAAAGAATGCATATCACTCTACCTTGATCAAACGTGCCATCAGAGCTCCGGAATTCACACTCCCACCCCCAGTCAGCATGCATTCCCGGGTCTGGGGTGTGATCTCTTTTTGTATTCCAAGAGCAACAACTCAAGCACAAGACGTTGGCTCCATACAAACTGATCTAATTAGCATACAGAAAGCATTAAATTAAAGATGAAATGTGTTGACTTTGGTATTTAAAAAATAATTTACCTGGCTATCATTGATTGAATGTTGATGAAAAAGATTTTTTTTTTTTTTGCATGGGTCCTTAACCGTAGACCACCTACAAGTAGGTCTATGGTTATTAAAGCCATCTAGGAAAGGCTCCAGCTCACCTGCGACCTCAATGGGGACAGGTTCTATAGATAATGGATGGACTGGTTGCCACCCCTTATTGAGGGAAATAAAATCCAACTTGAATGATGTTGTTGTTTTGTCATTCCTCTTCCCTTTTTCTTGCCAGTCGTGTTTTAGTATTCAGGGACAGAGACACAATGAAGTCCAGAACAAAAGTGTGACAGTGAAAGGAACAAGCCAGTGATGGATTGGTCTGTGGCGTGAGGCTGTGAGCTCCTGAGTTGGCTGGGAAAGTCAGACTGCTTCCAGAGGGAGCAACATCAGGAAATAATTCAACTCTATTCTTTTTTTTTTTTTTACATGCACAGAAGATGCGCCTATACTGCATGGATGCTTAACGAACAGTAGATTTCATAGGTAGTTGTAAACAATAAATTACAACATTCATTTCTACACAAAAGACTCTTGTCTGCAAAAAACTCTCGCATCATATAATTATGATTCAAATCTACTCTGCTTTTTATGATTTTAAAATCATAATGTGGCCTATGTATCATTGATGTATACACATATCAATCAATCAATCAAATTTTATTTGTATAGCCCTAAATCACCAAAGTCTCAAAGGGCTTCACAGATGAAAAGAGGTCATATGACTCTAAAGCTGCCATCCATGCCACCTTGTTCAAGTACACGTTCACGGGCTGAAGGGGACAAACGCTAAAACGGTCACATACTATATCAAATTAGAGGTATATTTAACCATTTTAAACCTTTTAAATGAAATGAAATTAATTATTTTGCATTTGAGATATGTGAAAAAATTGGTTTGTTTAGAGTTATGCGGTTATAAGTAAGACCCCCTATAATGGGGGTTGAAAGTCAGGGAAAAAACCCAGACTTCTACTCGGAGAAATACGGTAATTACATTTTATCTGATGATACCTGCGGAAACCCAGTTAAACTCTCACGTAAACCCTGCAGGGCCTTAACGTACCCCCGTTTGAGAAAAACTGCACACACATTACAGTGCCGTATATAAACACAAAGCCTAAACATTGGTTGTTGTCATCTTGGTAGCTCTCGAAGACATATGCGACAAAAAGTGTAGATGTTTATTATTTCTGATGCTTTGTCATGGTTTCCTGCTAAAAGGCTCCATCAATCACCTGAAGTAGTTGGAAACACTTCACCTTGTTTCACCAAATGTGGAAGTAGGTTATTATTGAAAACAAAAATTGTGATTAATGAAAATGCTGAGCTGTAGTAACTGTGAAAACACTAGCCAAACAAGGTGATGGAAAAAAAAGTGTCAAACTCTGGTGCTATGTTTGTGTTAAGACAGCAAAACATGTGGAACTGCATGCAACCAAAACACTCACCATTGAGCACTGTCCCAGTCTGCCACCAAATATAATTATAAATATAAATATATGCTATGCTCCTATTACATACTGTGTACACACAACAAGCTGAATAACTAGTTTGAATATAAGTGAGTACTAAAATTGGTTGCACCAAAAAAGATTACAAAAAAAGGGTTATCAGTAACAAGTAAAAAGGCGCGCAAATTACTGTATTCGCATTTTATAAGTAAAAATGATTAACAAGTTGAAGAAATCATTAGTTTGATGCACATAACTTGCAACCTTTCGGCTTTGCCTTTTCCACCTGTGCTTTAGCAGGTATAATTACACTGATTTGGGATGAAGTTATTTTGACCTGAAATAAATTGTTGAGCAGCAGGTTGCATTTGAAGATGACAAGTTAGGAGAACTTGTTCATACTTGTACGGCTTCTCTGGTAATGACCGCCACCCAAGCAGTCTTATTCATAGAAATACTGTAAATAATAACCATATCACTTGAATCAATCTAGATAACAAAAAAAAAAAAAGAAAAGGGACCACAGAGTATGGTTTTTGGTAAGTTGTAAAGGAATCGAGGTGGCCTCGATGCTCCTACTGACTTAAGCTGCGGAAGCAGATGGAAAGCAGCTTTATGCTCTCTTACAATCAAGAGATCCCTGTGACAAATGCGGCCACTGCACACAGGAATTAGCGGCATAGATTGCCTATGGGCCACACAATCATTTGTCCTGACTATTGACTCTCTGCTATGGCTTATATATAGGCCACTCTGTCACATCCTCCTCCCATTGTACAATGAGATTGTATCCCTATTCTATTGGAAATCTCATCCTCCAAGCCAAATCAATAGCCTCCTATTTCCTCATCACTTGTCGAGGACTCAATAGAATGCTGCCACGGACTCCGCCGCTCGTCCGCTGAATCAGTTCGACTCGTTTGACGCAAACTGTGCAAACTTTGATCAAGTTGTTTCATTTGGTAAAATTACATGGGCAGCATTGGAATCTATAAAAGCCGTGTTGAACACAACGCCACGCATTGCCTCAATCAATGGGACGGTTTGTACTGAATTGATTTGCGAATGTCGTGCAATATTTTAGTTCAATCAAATAAGAGTTGACACTAGTTTTATTGCAATTGCGGTGCTCTGATTACTCACCACCAGTGCCTTGCACCTGAAGTCATATGTGACCCGCTCTGGCAAAAGGGTCCGCGTGTCAGTGGATGTTCCCTATAAATACACTTTTCGAGGTCTCTATTTTCATACAATCAAAATCTTGAAATTGTAATGGAAGTGTAAGAAAAATAAGGAATAGTTGATTACGTGCATTATTGCCAATGCGTTTTCATGTGTCGAGTTAGCAAGCTCATCCTGGTAAAGTTGTCAACAAACGAGCAGGAGAGCCTCACCTCAAAAGGCAATTCTTTTTTATTAACGCACAAGGCAACAAGTCGAAACACATCATTTTACCCTCCGGCGTGAAATTAAACGTAAGACTGACCTGCGTACGGCTGTTTTGTCTATGAGGGCCCTTTTTATCAGCGCCAGTCACATATCCAGTATGAGTCATTGTTCTGTATTGTTTTCGCTCAAGTTCTTGCAGTCAAAGAGGTGAAAACAAGGGTTGAAGCTTTTCCGCTCACTGGGCGACGCTGACTATCGGTTGCAATAAACCACTGTAGGAATCAATGACACAAATGGGATGCCTCTGAAGTGTGAAAACTCAGCAGAAAACTGAAGCCCGTCCCCTGTTTGTCACTGTGATCTATAGTTCCATAATGGCATCTTTACACACAAACACACACATTGACCTTTAACCCCCTTGTCATAAGAAACCTTGTTACAGGAAGGAGACACGCGAGACAAAAGTGCGCTGACCAAATTGTGTTCTGGCTGGTTTTTCGTTTCACTTACACAGGTTGAGTTGATGAGAGGTTTTGAGGGTGGACTGGCCTAGACTGCTCGCCCGGACTGGACAGTAGTGGACTTAAGTAGGACATATAGTACATCACTTGATTGCCCAGGGCTCTGACTCCAATGGATGAACTGATTGGAGTAGACTGTGCGAAATTGACCTCCACTTTGAACTTGGCCAGACTTTCCAAGAAAACATGTTTTAAGAGCTTCCAATGAACTAGAAGAGTGTAATTCAATAAATAGAAAGCCTTCAGGTCAGGTTACCTGAGGGAAAGCTGCATGCATATGTAGAGAGGTCTATTTTAGAGACATCCTTCTAAGTACTGAGGGTTTTACTCCTGGACAGAAACGCGGCTCTACACTCGAATGAAATGAAATGTTCGAATGAATGAAATGTTCACAATATAATCCTTGCTATCTGTGCCATTTTATTCTTGAAACTCTAACTTTTTGATATTTTTTTTTCATCTTCATGATAATATTGAGAACCAGACACTGAGAGTAACCAGGTGTTCCCCACAGGCCTAATATTATGTACAATTTAGGCATAGTCTACACCAGTGGTTCTCAACCTTTTTTCTTTGATGTACCCCCTGTGAAATATTCTTTCAGCCAAGTACCCCTTAACCAAATCAGTCTCTGATTTATTAAACTTTAGAACCTTTCAAACTTCATTTGTATTGGGCCACAAAAAATAATCAACATAAAGAGTCCTTTTTTGAATCATAGATGAGATCTGTTATCAAAGAGAAATAACTGAATTATTGCTAAATATTTGTCCATAAAAGTAATCATTATAAATTGTCATTCCTTTTTTGAGAACAGGGTCTAATTGTAAATAAATATTTGTCCACAGAAAAATATTAACAAACGTGTGCTCTTTTGGGATTACGATAGAGATCTGTTCACAAAAATAAATCACTAACATGACAGGTAACAAGTGATAGCACGTGACAAGTTGGGTTGAACCACTATATTATGAGGGAGAATCTGAGTTTATAAAACAATGAAATTGAATAACCTACTGAACATTAACTTTGTTTTATGAACTTATATTTTCCTGAAACATTTAATTAATTAAAAAAATATTTTAAAATGATTTATTAAGGATTTTTAGATTTTTTTTTTTTTGTTTTGTTTTTTTAATCTTGAGTAATCCCTGGAGTTCCTTCAAGTACCCGAAGAGATACCCGTACCCCCTTTTGTGAACCACTGATCTACAGGAAGCCAGGGGTCTTGTAAACCCCCAGTAAACATCTCAGGTTTGCGCTATCTGCTATACTTTTCCGGTCTTTTTGTTTTTTTTTCCATCAAACCCGAAAGGTCTCTAAAATTCCACCAAAGTAGGGTTAGGGTTAGGGTTAGGGTTAGGGCCAAATTTGCCAAAAATGTTTCTAGAGGGGAAAGAAGTATGAAAATAAACAGTTTAAGCTAAAAAAAATTGTCAGTTGAAATTTTTACAAATGTCAGTCATTCATAATTAAATTAAAGTGTGTTATTTGGTCTTTGTTTATTATTGTTTTACTAAGCAAGAAAAAAAAAAGAATATTTGAGCAGATAATTCCATACTCTGAAAATACTTGTTAGCTATGGCTCAATGTGGATTGGAGATGTGTCCCATTTTTTGCCCCTGTAAAACTGAGGGTCTTTAGTTATTGCAGTATAATACAATATAAAGAACCGTAATTTCGCAAGTGAAGTGTATCTCATCGAAGCCCTACTGATTGACAGTCTTCCAAACAAGACCATTCATCCCATCCTGTCAGCTAACCCTTGAATATACAGCCTCGCCTACTTGATAAATAAACAGATGAATGAGCTATATGTTGTATAGGGTATGCATCTGCCCTGTGCTAAAACCAAGACACAAGGCTTCCTGATATACACGTTTGCCTCAGCAAGGACACTGTATCGTCTTCCTTTCCTCTTGTCTTCCTTCCTCTATCGCCCTAGAAGCTAGGGGGATGGGAATAAAAGGACAATGACTAAGACAGGCGCCGAAGTTGGGAATGGGGTGCTCCTGTCATAAAGAGGGCCAATGAGGTACAACCAGGCTACTGTGAATTGGGTCTTGCGGACTGATCGTCTTCTGTGTCAGCCGCTATGTCTTCAGTGGGCCACTAATGAGGGACTTGGATTTCCTTAAGTGACACAGATTAATGATGAGAATGAAGATTTTTCTTTCCCTTATCAGTACATGAATTTAATTACGCCTTTAAATTCGGCAGGAAGTGTGCCCCGAAGAGACTCCTTGACTTCTTTTCTGTTGCTTTTCTTTTTTTGTGCATTATGAGGGAAAATTAGAGGAAAGAACCATGTTATAACTATAACTAAATGAATACTGTATATTGGCATTTAGAGTTGAACCAGAAGTATTTGATTAACAAAAAATAAATACATAAAATAAAATAAATTAATGCCAGGGGCCCTCTTTTCTTAAACAAGAGCCACGTTTCATCACTGTAAAAATGGTAGCATCTTCATTTTGCAGCTGGGCATGTCATACTGTATTTTAAAGTGGTTTTGAATTTGGCTGATTATTCCTACCAATATTCACCCTGGTGCATCTTGTAATTTGGTGACAAAGAGTTGATTCAATTTCAAACTGGTTTAAGTGGTGGCGCAGGTGCGCTATTGTGATTTTGGTGGATTTGATTGAGGTCTGCAAGCCAGATATGGCATGTGTGGTGGATATTACTGTCACAATATTGTTTATTAATATGTCTGTGCAGGGCAATCATTCTGAATCACTGTAGAAATTACTGAATTATTATCATTATCTTAAAATTTGTTTACCCCCACACTGAGTCACAACTGTGTGTGTGCATGTGTGTGTGTGTTGGGTGGGGGGACTTTACTAGAACTGTACCCCACACACCATGGCATTTTTACCATGGACATTCAAAAGTGAAAATGCCACAGAAATCAATGTGTCCAAGTTAGGTGCATTCAGTGTGTGGCAATGTAAGATGTCAACAGAAAATATAAATGTCACATTCCCCACTCACTGTGCTTTGCCTTTGAGACCGGGTTCTCCCTCCACCACGAGGGGGTGGAGTTACCGGCCGCACACCTGACAGCAATTTGTCATCAAGGGCTTTTTAATTGTGGTCGGAGCAGGAGAACAATGCCGGGTTATACTATTGCCACTCTCTGAGAAGCCCCTGTGAAGTACCCAGCTGTCTAATCCTGAATTGATCTCTTTCTAGTGAATTTTGATTTGTACTTTGTCTTTTTATCTTTTTTCTGTGTTTGACCATTTTTGTTGTTACTTTTTTTTCCTAGTTGTTCTCCTGCTGACTCCGCTCCCTCGTTGCCTTGCCTTTATTGACCGAAGAATCTAGATACTTTTTGTCTCACTTTTGTCACGTCTTTTGCCTTTTTAGTTTGTGTTGATTTGCAGACTCTCTCCTTCCCCCGCATTGGGCGGGGCCATCGGACACTCACACCTGTTGTGCATCTCGTCAGAGGGCTTTATAAGCTGGCTGGCAATCACAAGCCTTTGCCGGGTTATTCCTTCGCCAAGCTTGCTTGCTGTTCCGTGATTCCCAGCGCTCTTGTCCTCACGTCCTCCCTTCCCGAGTCCTTTTGGTTTGTACTTTGTGCGTGTTACGTTTTTCAGTTTGTGAACCATTTCTGTTGCTACTTTGTTTGCAGCCGTTTCCCGTGAACTCACGCCCTCCGTGCTGCCCTTTGTTCCCGTGGACTTTTGATCCAGACGTTCTCGTCTCGCTTTGTGTTGGTACTTTGTGACTTTGATTTGCTACTTTGCCTTCGGACAGTTCTTGTGTTTTTCTCACGCCTTGTGCGCTCTTTTTGTTAATAAACTCTGTATCACCACCTCTCGTGCCTGGTTGCGGTCCATCCCCATTTGGGATCCGCGTTATTCGTGACAACTTTGATTTGCGGCTTGTGATTTTTTATTCAACTTTGCCATTTTCAGATTTTTTTGTTCCACGCTTGTTGTGCGCCTTTTATTTGACATATCTTTTGCTACTGAGCTCTAGTTGAGTGTCTGGTTGGGCTCCTCATTTCGTTTGTGTCTCGCGGTTATTCGTGACAACAAGATGAGACACCAGATAAAACAACTGACTACAAAAGTAGCCTATGTGGCCAAACCTATACAAATGGGTAAGTCGATCGAAGTGAATGAAACTTATTTACTCAGTAATTACCCAGGGAAACGCCATATTGTAATTGAGTCATATTAATTTAATAATATGATAGTGTAATTTGAGTACAGATTTTGATTGCTCTAGCCATCACTAACTGTGTCCTACACAGTACTGTTCATACTAAAAGCAGAGGCGACACAGACCTTTAAATGTTTATTCAACTCCATTACATAATTTGTTAGTCAGTGAAATGTTTGCAGGGTTGCTGCTGAATCTTTTTATTCAAACAGTGGACAGTTTTTTATATAATTAGTGTTACTTCAGAAGAATATTACATCTCATAATTCATATCATATGCACCGCATGAGATATGTATTCTGCGCACACAGACACAATATCACACCCCTGGGAGGCGCCGGGTGCTTTGTCTGGCCTGTAACCCTCTTTTGTGTCACCGGTGTTTTCTCCCCTTCTTCTCACTAACTTTCGTCTACCTCCGTGTTGCCCCAAAACTTAATTTTAAAAAAGGACAAGTCGAAGAACAAAGTGGGTAATTTCCTGCCATCATGAAGCATTCCTCCATATCTCTTTCTTTCCTTTTTGTTGAGAAAGCTTTCTTGGGGGTCCCCACAGACACCACACTAACAATGTGGGAGGAGTCAAGACTGAGTCGCAATTGCATATTTCTTCTTGTGAACCTCTTCTTTGTTGTTGTAGAATTTTGAAGGGTGAAAACAACAACAGCGGGGAGGAGGGACTAAAATGTAACTTTTCAGATGAAAGGAAGAGGAGATTTGTGAGACTGATGGACACACTCGTGGTCCCACTTCTGTTCTGTCATATCTTTACGTTATCTGTATCTGTAGTGCTTATCCCAGCAGACTTTTGGTGAGAGGCGGGACTCTGTATACTCCCTGGACTGGTTGCCAGCCAATGAGTTAACGCATTATCAAGAATGTAAAACAAGGAGAAGGGACCATTCCCTCCCCCAATAATTAATTACCCACAGCCCTTTCAAAAAAAAAAAAAAAAAAAAAAAAAAAAAAAAGAGCATTTTTATGCACTACATTAAATGTGTTTATACGAGAAATAAAAAAACTACGTCACTACAATGCTGGTTTGCTATTTGTCGGTGTCACGACTCCCGAGGTACCGGTCTACAATTAGCCTAGGCTAGGTTACCCTCAATAGTGAATATGGCCATAACAAGCTCATCACTTAACTTAAAGGTAAATAAATCCTTTATACAGTATATGTTTTATTTATGATGTTTTTTAATTGTATGCATGTGTATTATATATAAGTAGCACTTACTATACTATTTTGATACCAATTGTTAATATGTATGGACAAATTTTTGATTGAATTCACTTAATTCACTTTGGAACTAATTCCAAACGATTATTTTATTTAGAATGATAAATCGTACAACATCTGTTTTAAATCGTACAACATCTGTTTTATTTCTGATTCATCTGCCAAAGAATTGTGTCTCCAATGACTGTGCATCCAACCGTTAACAAAATAAAGGAGTCACTACAAAGGAGTCACTATAACTTAATTTGCTTTATGATCCAATTAATTTTCTGTAAATAAAAAAAAACTGTAACAGGTTTAAAAAGCAATAAAGATTAGATTTGCTGATAACTGCAAAACCTATTAAAATATTATGTAACCACAAGAACCCCGACACCATTTAAGAACCACTGTGCTAGAGGATGATCGTTTGCCAATAACAGTTCAATCCTGAACATGTATTTCTATATTAAGATATTAATGAATTCTTCTGTCTTTTATAAAGCTTCAAATGCCCATTTATGTTGCATCACAATTGAACCATTTTTGTATAATACATATATATGTATGAACTTTAATTAAGAGTACAATACACAGTTGTTTATTGGCAGGATTGAAGGGGTGACAAGTGAAAATGACGGGGAAGGGTGGAAGAAGGCGGGAGAAAAGAAGTAGCTGTTGCTTCATCCTCTCATTGTCACGTTGACCCTCCCTCTGCATGCTCTCCCACCCAGGAGTCACACTGACCTCCATTCACCGCATACTAACGAGGGCTCTGTCACCCCACGATACCCACACACAACCCACTGTACCACTTCGGCACACACACAACAGTCTCTCATGCAGTTTTCTCTCATTCCACTCGCATGCCATGTTTTCATGTGGGCAGCCATGTAAACAAGATCTCCTTTATCTCTTTATTTTATACAGCATGCACAAACACAAGCTCTCAGCGATGCTGAACCTGACTACGTTGACAACACTCTATCCATACATGTTGTAAGTACTATAAAATTTTGTGTTTTGACTCCCAAAATTTGTGGTTTCATTGAATCCCATACATATATAATATATATATATATATATATATATATATATATAGCGACCATATGCACTATACATAATATATGAAGTATGCTCCACTGTGTCATTTTCAATTTGTTAAATAAAAGAAATAATTAAGAACTTTTGGCAGAGAAAAGTTTGAAAATTAATGAGCAGACGTGCATAAAAGTTTAATGGCAATTTCTCTCACCTCAGCAGGTGCTGTTTTATATATGAGCTCCATATAGCCGTGCATACAGTACTGTGTACACCTACGCACTAGAGAGACATGGGAAGCTATTAGACTTCCTACCATGAATCACTTTAGCCTGCATTACACATAAGCATATGCTCACATACTCTTTTTCAGATATGCCCAAGTGTCCAAGGGGCACATATGTGCAACATTATATGTGCCTTTTGAATGGCAAACATGAGAGTCCAGTCTCTTTTTTTTGGCTTTATTATGAGCATACTTCAAATTGCAAACAGCGCTGACTCTTTTCTCTCTTCCCATTACCAGAACACACACACCACATATATTTTCTGTACAGTTCAAGGGACATCTGCCCAAGTGCCTACGTACATCCTGACTGCCCATTATAATGCACACATTGTGGTAAAATCCCTGTGGATCTGAAGTGGGCTGACAAGCACCTCACTGTGCCTGAGGTCCCTCCTCATAAGCCATTGTAAGCCTTTCCATAACACAATATAGGCTCCCCCTCCAACAAGACAGGATATGGGTTAATGGGTCAAAGGGACATTGTACTGCTGTGCATTACATAGGAATTATGACTTGGCCTCCTCTCATCTTGCATATCTGCCGTAATCACCTGCAGATTATCCAATACTGAATGCCGGCCTTAATCAAAGTGCGCTTAGGGAGAGTAGACAAGGCGAGTTGACATGTTATGGTGTAGCATAAACATGACTGGGATGGGCTCACTGCTAATCACGCACATGGAAACATTGTGACCGTGTTATCTGAGCACACCTCTCCAGACAAGGGCGAGCTATCTGGAAACAAGTCAAACGCCGAGTCTGGGATGTTGTCTAAAACAACCAGAACAGTCTAGTTGTGATCCATTTGATTTCCAAAATGACCTGGCTGAATATTTGCAAGCAAACGCTGAGATAAGATGCACAGGGATGGGAAATGCCCTAAAATGATACAGAAAAGCTTATATTTACAAGCCTGGAGCTTTATATTAAGATTTATACATAGCCATCCCTCCATCCATTTTTTATAGTCGCTTATCCTCATTAGGGTCACTGGCTTGCTGGTGGAAGGAACCCGGAGTGCCTGGAGAGAATCCAGGCGAGCTCAGGGAGAAAATGCAAACTCCACACAGGGAAACTGGAGTGAGGTGGATTTGAACTGTGAGGCTCCTCTATTCAGCTGCCATACACTGCAATATGTACATCCGTGAGCAAGACACTGAACTACCAATTTTGTATGTATGTTGAGTGCCGTCAGGTGATTAAAAAATATTAATCACATGTCCTAATGTGTGATTAATCACAGATTTTGCTTGGGTTGATACTGTCACGAGATAAAAGCCATAAATTGAAATGCTATCTTTGCTAAATCAAGATAAAACGTATGTTGTTTGAATGAAGAATTTTAGCTCTGCTGTGTTTGTGGAACTACATTTCAAATGTCCTGTATTCTATGGAACTTGACTCAAGCACAATCAAACCCACCATCTTGGAGGGACAATCAGCTCCGTCATGTATGCTACAGTGTGCTTGAATAGTAGACGAGCACAATCTATTCATATAGTGTCACAATGCAACCATGAAAAAGGAGGACATGAAGAAAAAAAGATACTTCTAAGGTCATCACTGAAGTATGATCCAGTTGATCCATGGAGCGATCGGAATTCAACATCTTGTCCTTTTGTTGACAAGTCCGAGTCCGCTCTCTGCGAGTCACTTTTGTGGCTTGATGGCTGCTGCATGTTTCACGAGTGTTAGCATCTTTGTTTGTTCTAGTGAAGACATCTTTTGCATTGTAGGTGTTACTTTACGCTGGTTGTGCTTCAATGAAATGATAGTTAATTAGAGCAATAAGTGCACACAACTTTTGGTTTATCTAGAGTACCAAAAAGCAGCCTTTTAACACTTAATTTTCTACTAAGCATTCTGGATTATTCTCTTCTTTGTTTGTGGCTTGCTGCATGTTGCCCTACCTTTGTATTTCACCTCGCAGTGTACGTTGGGGAACTATGGGATGTAGTTGTGGCCAAATTCATTCTGTGGGATATTGCAATTATGTATTGAGTTTTTTACACTTTAATATTTTGAGATTAATCAGTCATTTTCAACATATAGTTCTTGGAATACGCTGCAATTGTATTAAGTATTTTTGACAAAGGCTCAAGGGTTGAAACTATATTGGACATTGATGGAAAAGATTGTTCTTTTTAGATCAACATAATCTTATCATTCCATTTCGGTTCAACCTGTTGTCTTGGTTTGGTTTTAACTTTGTCATGACCTTGTGGAAACTGAAACAGTGAGCAATGCTGCGGCGTATCACGCAATGTGGAATATTGCTGTTTTTTTTTCACATTACAGAATGTTTGCTCAAGATAATCGAATGTGAACAGGACTTCTCTCGCGTCCTAAACTGTAAGCCAAATTCAAATTAGATAAAAGTTTTAAAATGCCTGTTTTAGTATCTCTCCCCTGCATTCTTTTCACCTTCGTAACTGTGCATGTGACCTAGTGAGGAGCAAGGGTCATGGGCCAGTGTTGAGGGGTTGTTAAGGTTTCGGAATGGGGGGTGGGGGGTCATCAGCTCTAAGTCTTTCTTGTTGTGAGCAGAGACCCCCCTGTCCAGCAACTCTTTCATTGGGCAGCTGAAATGAACTCCATGGGAGGGCGCAGCGCAACATCGCAGGCGTCTGCTTTGCACCACCCCGCCCCAAAGCCAAGGAGGGCCGGCCATCTGCGCCCTTTGTCTAAGAAGGGGGAGAGTGCACCCTATTTGCAAACCCCTGCACCCCTACACACACAAACACACAGGACTCACATGAGCAGCAATGGAGTTAAGCATATTTCTCAAGAAGAAAGAAGTCTGTTTAGCCAGGGCCCCCTCCTCTCACTCATTCACTCCCTCCCTCAGTATGGAATATCAACGTTGCGTCGTCTTTTTTTCTTTCTCGTCACACATTGTGGCACACAATGAGCGGCTGTGTTTGCTTGGGAGTTGCCGAGTGACTTGCCGAAATTGTTCACATAGCTCATTGTGTCTGCCCAGACCTTTATGCTTTTAAGACCAGACACCGCCACTCTTGAATAACTCAGCAGGCTGATAACTTACCAAAGTCAATCTGGTGGAAATACTGTAATATTTGAATATTAAATATGATGCAGGGCGATAAAGGCAAAAACTTCCTAAGTGAGATCAACATTTAAACTCCTTTTAATTTGTGCTGAGTGAAAGAAATCAAATAAATCTGACAGAATCAGTCAGAGAGCAGGGTTCATGGCCAGAAGGTCTGAACAAAGCATATCAAAAAACCATTGAAGGGCTGTAAATGTATATGAATAGAAAAGAGATCTTTGCATTAGATAAAGCACAGATGTCCAATAGGGATGTCACTGTTCAACAAGCCTGAGCTCCTTCTGCCTTTTTTTTGTGCTGTAGTGAGCCGAGAATATTGAGCATGTTATCACTCCATCCTCATTGTCTGTGAAGGGTGGCTCAGTGAATGGAAGACCTAGTTTAAGGCTGTGGAGGTTTAGAGGACCCTCTTTGCCACTCTCTCCCATTGGCCCTCATTGTTTGGCTTGGCCTCTGCCTCGCTTGAGGCCCGTCCCAGACCTACTTACCCACAATTAGCAAACTGCTGAGGTTATTCTACAGCTATTGAAGGTCAATGGCAGGATGGAGAAAAATGTGTTTGTTGCTAAGCAAAAGCATTTTCATCTGACTACAAGGCCCCCTCCAAAAACAAAACAAAAAATTTGTCAGGCTAGCAAGATTGAGGTTGTGGGTAGAATCTGTGAGTGTCTATCATCAAATAATTGCTAAAGCGTGAAAAATCTAATGAGCTGTAAGTGACATTTTCTATTATGTAATGCGCTATTGCCTCGCCCACGCGATGAAAGCAAGCTTAATATTAACTTTCAGTCCCAGACAAACCCTAATGGAAGTACCTTTCACTTTCAATGCTAAACTATCTTAATCACCAGATAATTACTAACATTATCATTTGGAAGGTGCTGCTGCAGCTTGTCATGCATTTCGTTTTAGAAAGCTTTTACCAAGATGAACTGGCTTGCTGTCGCTGGAAATGATACTGATTATAATGAATTAAATTTGGTGGCCAGAAGCGGAACTATTTGCAAGGGGGAACATTTATCATGATTGTACATTCTTTCCCAGATTACTGCTTTAGGAGGTTGTTGTTTTTTTTTTTTTCAATATAGTTCCCCTTTGACTGGAAGAGCATTAAAGAAAGCATTTTACTTACTGTATGCTGATGTTCTTTTTAAGGCTACAGTACGCAAAGGTACAGAGGTTGACTCACAAAATCTGCTGTGTGTGCACATGCGCGTGTGTGATCGCACTTGATCTTAATCACAGTGGTTACCAAGGAGATCACAAACAGCATGTCGGAGTTTAACGTTATTACTCAGCACTTTTTGGCACGCCCGTTTTGTCTAAGATATTTCTATGTTCTTTCCAACTCATCAATTTGGAAGATCGGTAAATACCATTGATCCAGTCCATTTCCTGTCATCATTACTTGCCCTGAACGACAGTATGCATGGCAGGAGGCTATGTTATTTTGCTGACAGAAACATGGGAGCATTAGACTTATAAGGATTTAGCTGCTACAGTCATGAGTTGAGGGGGCAGGGAGCAGACTGTGCCAAAGACCATCATGGGGTTGGGTGCCTGTCTAAAGTGTCTATGACTGCATGGGCCTGTCTGACTAGATGTGCAAAAAGGATTCTCTGAAACAACAGTCCAAGATGTGAAAGCCAATAAGATTTATATTTGCCTCTTGATGAATGAATACACAATGTGACTAAGAGCATTGTTCACCTTTGAATCTTTATTCGTCCTCTGGACAAGCGTGTGCTTTCAGTTATGAATAGACACTTTGCGGACGACTATTTTCTGTTCATAATGTAATGTAAGGATAAAACTAAAAAAAAAAAAAAAAAAGGTCTTAAATGGAAACTTGAACAGAGATTGTGAGCAAGCAGCTCTTTGCTCAGGTCCAGTGAGATGGACCTAAAATAATGTTGTGCTGGATGAATTGACCCAAAAAATGTAGAGTCTTATTCTACCATTTTGAATGATTAAATTGTTGTGTGGAAGTATCAAAAAGACTTGAGACCACTGATGGATGTTTTTGCCACTCAGGCCTCAAGTCGTGGCTATTAAACATGTTTGATTGTTTTGTACCAAATTCTCACCATTTGCAGTGAACACCAAGTACAAATGAGCATTCAGCCAGTTGCCAATGACGTGCTGCCAATCAGAATGGGAGGTGATGAGGCTGCTAGAAAGCAGGGCGATGAATCAAAAACTAACCAGTCACGTTGCAACAGTCTTTCTCTGCTTCTTTCACCAACACTATTTTTTTTAACAAAAAATTAACAAAACAACTATTGTCACTGGATATTCTTTGTTTTTGTTTTTTTTTCTGTTTTTTGTTTCTTTTACTCTTACAATCAATCTCGAGAGGTTTTGCAAGGCAATATGCATTAATAAAATTGGTACGTGTGTGGCTGCAAACCACACTGTACGAATTACCTGGATTTTTTTTTTTTCTCGTCATTTATGAGGTCTCTCAATGTTTGGAAGTCTCACAACAATTTTAAAATCTTTCCTTGTGAAGCAGGCCTATGAAAATAAAAATATAAAGGAAAAGTGGTGTGGTTTTGTTTGATTGACTGTTCCTGCTAAGAATAGTTTCCAATCAACAAACTGACTGAAAAAATGTTGGGTACACTTATATGCAACTAATATGGCTCTGTGCATTTTCAATTATTCTGCATATTGTTTTGTGTGGCATTGTGGGCATACCACAGTTGACTGGCAGTGGGGGAAGTAGTCTTAAGATGTTTTTAGCATTACTCAACATGAGCTTTGTAGTAGAGGCTGACATTTTTGGAGGGATAATGTGGCTCCCTGTATTGGACTTAATTATAAACTTGTCAAAAGTGTCATTAATACCCCCACCCACTTAATGTTCGGCTTTGATGGCGGGTCTGATATAAGGAGTTGCAATGATCAATCCGTACAGTACTATTCTTCAAAAATAGTTTATTTGCAATTGTCACATGTCATACTCAGTGAACAAAGTAGGGGTCTGATGACATTTTTCTCCTCTTTTGTTAACAGGTTCAACATTGCATTGTAAGTCTGCCCTCGTCTGAATGGCGTTCTCGTTAAATGTCTGTGTTTACCCCACAAAGAGACTTTGACTGAGATGAGCCTCTTGGTTTGTTTTGAGATGGCTCCAGTCTGACTGCCGTCACCACTGCCTCTTAAAGCATCAAGTAATGTTTCAACCGCTGCACTGGCTGCCGGTGCTCCACTGCTTAATGGAAAGCATGGCCTTCTCGGCCTGAGTGTGTCCATAGAACCTGCACACCCACAGGAACCCTATAGAGCAAGAGATAATGGGCGGAGCTACTATGCGGGTAATTACATGATGTCACATGATTAATTGTAATGATAACAGCAAGTCAGGCAGTTTACGGTATTTAAACACAGGTGTGGGAGGAGCAGGTGTGTGGGAGCTCCTTTCATACATGTTGAGTCACTGCATTACTCAGAATGTGCATGAAAAAAGAACCTCCGCTATCCGAATAGAACTCTTGATATCGTAGACACCATTTTGATGCGTATTCAGGGTAAAGTGTCATCCTCCACTTCACACTGAGTCACATTGCTAGTTAACTCGATTCAATCATTTTTCGGTGAAACTGACCAGTTAATTTTAGGAAAGGTTACTGGGAACATTTATAGATGGATAGTCATCACTATCTAATGTCATTTGTTTAATTGTTTGTTACAGGTCAACATTTCAAGTTAAGATTGTTAATTAGCAGCATGAATGCTGATATGGCCAATGATAGAGCCCAAAAATTGAAATGGAAATAAAAAATGTGTTGTGATTCTTCACCTTACCACCCAGCCATTTGCTTTCTAAACCAGTTGTTTTGATTAGGGTCATGGCCTAGGTGAGCTGGAGCCTATCAAATCTGACTTTGGAGGAGAGGCGGGGCTCATCCTGGACTGGATGCCAGTTGGTTGTGGGGCACATATAGGTTAACAACTACACTTATCACACCTACAGTACGGACAACTAGGGGTCATCAAAGAACCTTGATTGCCTTTTTTGCAGTGATTACTTCACAGTTACATATAATGATGGTTTGCTGGCTAAAACATGCACAAGCAATTCCTCCCTGACCACGATATTCTATGAGGTTTTGAGTTAAGTGGGAAATTTCTAATTTGGCGTTCGGTCATTTCACTGCTGTACGCAAGTCGGCACCTAATGTACAGCAGGGTACGTGTAGCAATTGGCAAGAAATCTGAAGTGTTAGTGTAAGATGTTCAACAAAATGTTGAAGAAGCCAAACTAAGACATTTGGAATTTGAACCCCTGACCATCTGGGTATGTGGAGCCTTGACACACACACACACACACACAAACACCAACAGACATAGGCAACACGACTCCTCCCGCTGTGCTCCGTCTTATCCTAATGGGATTGTCACGGTGGAAGTATCCCAATAATGAAAATAATTAAATCAGCAAGAATGCAAAGAAAGGTTTGAGCTCCTCATGCAGGGAGCAGCCCTGACTAGACTGAATACACTCCCCCCACTCCTGCCTTCCACCCAGACAGAAAAGCTCTGGGGGTGTGGGATGTGGTGGCTAGGAGATTTGCCAAAAGACCCCAGGAGGAGGAAGGTGCCAGGGTTGGAAAGGAAGATGTAAGTCAACAAACTGAAGAGCATATGGTGTTATAGAACTGTGGTTCTGAAGCTTTTTTTCAATTATTTATCCCCTGTAAAATATTACGCTTACAGTAGCGCAACAGGTCCATTCAGTACTATATATGGACAAGGACATTGGGACACCTGGCCATGAAACATGGAAAGACAAACAGGAAGTTATTCTATGGACATAGTTGCTCCTTCATTTTATGGACTTTTTACTAAATTGATTCAGAGAAACTTAAGTCAGGTCACACACTGATAATAGATTCGGCCAAACTGTCTGCAAATTCATGGAATAAAACTCACAGCCAACTTGAGAGTCTCGACCAAGCTTTTTTTTGATTATTGATTTGATTAAGAGATGTGCCACATAACTTTTGTCCATGTTGGGCAATTCTGTGCAAGAAATGCATAAAAGCCGTGGGAACATGGAGGTAGTCGGCTGCAAAGATTCACATTTGTCTTTTGCATGTTTTCTTTGCACTTTTTTCATATACTTACTCCCCATCTTTATACAAACATAGCTATCATGTTTTGCTAAAAATGACATTTTTTTTAACACAACATCGTTTTTGACAGAATTTCCAAATGGAGTGTGTTGTGGCATTATTTGACCAAGCAGAACAAGTAACAACCATGAGCTCACATCTCTTTTCTTATCCCCTTTCTTCATCCCGCCTCTAAAGCCCCCCTGTTCCCCCATGACCCCCATTACTGCTCTCCTCCCACATGGGTCCTTTGAACCTGCACTCTTTTTCTTGCTATCCATCCCACGCACGCCCTCCTTCCCTGCTCTTCATCTGCTCCATCTCCTCTGTAATTTTCGGAACAGGCATACAGCCCCAAGGCCCCTTAGCTAATGTGGCAGTATCCTACATCAGACTGGGGGCTTGTTTTTTCAGTTTTAGGGAAGTGAGATGCCCTGGGACAGTTTGTCTGAGGCCCGTGTGAATAAATGACAGGCTAGTTGGACGAGAAGCAAGTTATATATACACGAAGAAGCCTTTGAACTCGCATGCTCAGTAAATAAGCCTTTCCTGTCTATATTATATGTACTGTGACCTGTGGTTTTATTGGCCTTTTCAGACCAATTAGTACTATATCGTAGGATAGATAGCAAGATTATGTTTAACAATGTCAAATTGTAGTTCAGCATTTAATGTAGGTATTCTATTACTATTCCTCATCTCCAGAGAGGATCGTGCTTGTTGAGAATTTGTTTAGTTAAAAAAAAATGTTTTTAAAATCATCATTGTGTTCTGTTATCTAATTGTGCTTTATTTAGGTAAATCAAGAGAAACACATTTTTAAAACAAAAACGAATTCTGCACTATTGTGTTTATACAGTGACCTACCCCTACTTTTTGCTCATAATTAAGGTTCATGTACCTCCAGTGCGGCTCAGAGCTTCCTGCACGTTGCAGCCATTGTGGTGCTACACTGAAAGTGCATAAACTTAAAATCAAATTTTCCTGTGAAGTCGTTTATTGCAAAATCTCATGTGAAAAAAGATTGCCTTGAAATACATGCTATAGCAGGACTTCAAAAAATGAACAGCAAACATATTGGAGGAAGATTCTACTATTAATCTTTAGGACTGCATTTGTAGTGGTATCACCAGGTGTATTTTATTCAGCAACTTAAGAAGAAAGATCCTGTATTGTGTATGCTCTGTTTTTTGTTTTTTTGTTTTGTGGTTTGTCCGTCTGAAATAAAACAGGATGTTTCTATTCTTTACTAATGGCAACACAGATCTGAATAAAGTTTAACAAAATAAAAGTATGTGGTTTGTAAAGGAGTCATTATCGCACAATTTAGCAATACCGTGCTTTATGTTCCAACGAATTTGGTTTTGAAAAGAAAAAGTACTCTTCCTGTCACCGCATTAAAAACATTTAATAAAACGTTATCGTTAACGCAAGTGTCTTCCTTAAAGTATGGTTTGCCACCAAACAGCTTCATATCCTTGATTGATTGAGAAAGATTGTGCAATCATTGGTAGTGTCAGCCATCTTTTGATTTGTCAGCTTGAGTTGACATGATTTCTGCATAGATGCCGTTGCAGGCTCTTTTTTTTCTCTTTCCCGCCATCTCCATTGTCACCAGATGTCAGTGCCTGGGAACAGAAGCAAACAATGGTCACAGAGTGCCAAAGGGCAATTGCTCAGGGAGGGGTGACATCAGTCTGTCATCTCGCAGTTTTGTACTCCACCAGTTCTGCCAGTAAAACAGTGCTTGATAAGTAAGTTGGAGCTGTTTTAAATGTCTGCATCCAACACTCTGACTGAACTATCTAGAAACGGAACATAAAGGTGAGAATTGAGATGTGCAACAATAGTTGCATCAGCAGCGTTTGGGTGAGGAATAGGGTGGGGTGCGCCTGTCTAATGTGTTGTTTGGATACAGTATCTGAAGGAAGGGCTGAGAATATCCTGGACTAGAGATAATATGCAGGAAGCCATTTCCCCAGTGGCTACTCAGTTTGAGTCAAACAAAGGCAAAACCTGCTTACGATCTTGATGGAAGACAGATAAGTATCTTCATTAGAAAAGCCTGACAAAGCAGGGGCCCACACAGATCACAACTCCTGGGAAAAAGAAGCAAACGGGCCGTAGTGTCAGCGGCGGTGTCAATGTGAGGTCAGTTAAAGAGGCTGACACTGCTTTGTCACTTTCACCTCGTCATTTTTCCCAGAATAAGCCTCCCCTCAGCTTCACGTACGAGGCTTGGAGCACTCAGCGAACATATACGAGCACCTGTGCTTGCTCACAGTCTGTTTACACAGTGCTAACATAATATAAGTAAAAGGGAGCAGCGTCTATTGTGCTGCATCTGGGGGCAATTGCGCCTCCGGACCTGTGAACGTAAACGGCAGAGAGCCACCATGCCTGGGTTGGTGAAGAGCCAAAGAATTACATAATTGGCCTGTGGAGGGAACAACAGCAGGCCTGACACGTATTCAGTGTTTGTGTGTTTAGGCTTGACCTCCCACCAAGAAGAAGTACCACATGACAAAGATGAGGACAGGAGCGAGAGGTTAAGATGAGGGTTGCTTTCAGGGCCCTTGTTAGCTACACCATGCAACCACATTATGACAGAGGCCGAAACAAAAGAGGTTGATTTAGGACTGTGTTGCTCTCATTCTCAGGCTCAACTTTTGTTCTTTTGTATAACTATTATATATATATATATATATATATATATATATATATATATATATATATATATATATATATATATATATATGAAGTACTAAAGTAATTGATTAATTTAGGTAATAAGTAGTAAAATGATTGATTACTTGAGGACTTAGTAATCAGTAAGCAAATTAAATAATACTTTCTGTGGAGACTGAAGAAACTTGGCATGTCAGCAAAGATTTTCAACAATTTCTACAGATGTACAATCCAAAGTGTCCTCTTCACCTCCATCACAGTCTGGTATGGCAACTGCATAGCAAAAGACAGGAAGGCTCTCCAGCGTGTGATCAAGTCCTCACAGCGCATCTGTGGATCAGCCTTACCCTCACTGCAGGACAATAACCACACCAGATTTCTGCGGAGGACATGCAACATCATCAAGGACAAGACACAACCACAAAACGCTCAGTTTGAACTGCTGCCATCAGGCAGGCGCTACAGGAGCGCCAGGGCCAGGACGGCCAGGCTGGCAAACAGCTTCTACCCACAAGCCATCCGGATTCTCAACAAATCCCTCACACACTAATCTGCCTCTTACTGCATGCATAAATACTATTTTGCACTACATGATATTTTGCAGTGTATTATTAGTACCATTGTGTCTGTTTGTTGTTTTATTGCTATTTATTGCTATTTATTTACTTGCTCGATTATGGAATGTAGTCTGCTGCTCAGGAAGTGAACAGAATAAGAATTTCACTGTGTGGCATAATAAGCGTATACATATGACAATAAAACTCTTGAATCTTGACTCTATATTAATTTATAAAATGAATGATTCCTTTTATACTTAATTATCTAAAGATGTGATTATTAAGCATTTTTTTTATCTCCCCCATTTTTTTTCCTCATGTAACAAGTTTCATACTATTGTGGAGCGCTCCACCATGGCAAATACCGTCGGGCCTTGAGGTCTTGTCTTCCCCTGACAGTAATTGTTGAATGTATCTTAGACGGCTCAAGATCATCACGTCAAAATTTCATCGCCTTTCACTGCAGGTAATGAAAACAAAGAATAAGGGTACCTGGTTAAAGCATTTAGTATCAGTCATTTTTAAAATCTACATTTGAAAAAAAAGGCCCAAAAAGATAGGAATAAATACTTGAGACTTAACTCTTGTGTAAGTATTTTTTTTTACCCAGCTAATGTTCATGGTTCTGGTGGACCCGCTAGAGTGTTTGGTCTTCAAAACAACATAATCATGTACTTTTTTGTTTGAATACTCAACATGTTTATGTCATCCCAATGACCAGTTATTTTAAAAGCATATATGGCTTTGGATGAAAACTGAAAATGGATGTGAATGAGTCAGTGACTAAATTAGACATCTCGTCAATTATCTGTGATCTTATTCGGTTTCTATAAACATTTTAGGTTGCATTTTTAATATTCCTCTCATGCTTGCTCAGTGATGGTGGAAGTGCCCATGATGAATGTTGCCTAATAACACAGGGAAAAAAACACTCACTGAAATGGTCTTTGAGAATGATGTAAGTCATTGACATTTGTGAAAATGTGAGATTTCACAGGAAGCAATAAAAGGATGGAAGAAAAAAAAGATCCATTATATTATAGTCGGTCGTTTTATGAAGTCAATTTGTCTTCCATTCGGATGATGTACAAGATTTGAGGGTTTCATTTAGTGGGAGCACTCTATCTTGAAGCAATAGAGATTGCATGAATGACGTAAAATGCTTCAGCAAAACAAACCAACATCGGATTTAAAAAGATACACTTAAACACTAAAAAACTTTCTCTGTGTGCAATGTGAATTTTTCTCAACAGGAAATTCAGAACTCAACCATCAAGAATGTTTTCTGTGCTAAAAAAGCGTTTTGATGAAGTCATTAATTGCTTGGTTTTTTGCTTCTTTAAAAAGTAGTGTGTTTGGTAACATTGTCTGCTATCACCTTTTTGGATATCTGTTATCGAATAAGCATTTAAAATGCGTTTTAATTCACTATTACAACATTTTGTGAAGCTAAAATGAATACTCATTCCTCTTTGACAAAAAATGTGCTATCCTTTTTTTCCCCATCTCTCGTGTTGTTTGAGCTCTGTGGCTTTGCGGCTAAGGCTTGTCCCACTGTCTGACAAGGGAGTTGCCTCATGATTAAAGCAAAGTGTTTCCTTTAATCGTAGCAATAGCATGAGGCGTGTTTGTTAAATTTTTGTTCGTGGGTGTCTCCAGACAATGCGTCTGTTGAATTCGCATAGTCCAAACCCCCACTATCTCACAAGTCTTACCATTCACATATGTTCCCACTGTGAACACAGTTGACTACTGAAACAAACGTTGCCCGTCTTCTTTGCCTCATTCACTGTTCATTGTTACATTTTAAAACACACTGCGTACTTATACGAAGCTAAGAATTTTAACACCAGTGCAGAGCATCAAACCTGCAACCTGGCAAGCTGGTCTCTATAGTAATAATAGAATGAAGTTTCAAGCAATACTGTGTGTAATGTTGCTTTGCATCTACATATTTGCATGTGTTTGGGGTGCCTGGTTGTCCACACTGAATTGTGAAGATTAACTTCATTGAAATGTAAACTATGGAAAGCAAGAAACATACCATTGCGGCAAAGTGGAGTTGTGAAAAATCTTGTATTGTCCAAAGATAAATTGCAATAAGAGGATAAAATAAGATTGAAGTGTGTTTTTAATTTGTGAAGGGCGAACAACACACATTGTGGTTTCAAATTGTTGAAAATAAATCTTTAATCAAGAGTGTCTTGCATTCGTGTTCCAAAAGCGCTTTACAAACCAGTCTGCCGTGGTTCTCCAGCAGGAATCTCCTCAGGAATCACCTGGATATTACCAGACATCCTGATTGAGAATTGAACCCCCCCCAATACCTTATGTGTAACGTCAGTAGGCTTAACCACTATCTTATCCAGCTTGAAGAGGTACATTCACAGTATTCAATGCTGGTAGGCAAGGCATATATAAAAATCTCACCCAGAGTGAATTCAATATGCTTATTAATTTTTTGATTCATTATTTCATTCCTACTATTCTTTCTGGTAGAAATGAGAAAATCTGGCTCTAATTTTAACATACATAATACATTTGGACCACATTGGACGGGTTAAAACAACCCAGTTTTCAACAACTACTTTTGAACTAAATTTGGATCCCATTGAATGGGCTAAACACAACCTTATTATCAACAATTACTTTTGGACTAAGTTTGGGTCATATGACACAAGCAACAACACAACCCAGATTTCAATGACTCTTTCTGGACCAATTCAATGTCCAGAATACTTCTGGTGCTTGATGGAACAAAGCTTTGGCTCTGTGCAGATATACACCACACACCACAGCGGACTTGCACCAGTCATGAAAATAGAGCCTCAGAGGTTCAGTAAATCTTTCTGGAATATCTGCCTTTACAGTATAAATTTACAGTATATGTGCTCCTATGCTGAAACACTGTGATCCCCCATTAGTGCCCTTCAGACTGCAGGAACCTATCAAAATCTTCCTGATGGAGATTTTGTACTCCGCTCTTTCACACTTTAAAAGATACCTACCGTGTTGGGAAAGTTCCACTAGGGTCTTCCAAAGATGTTCTGGTTGGAAAGAGTTCTCGTGAGGCGACTCTGAATGCTTATCCCTCAAGTGGAATTGTTTTCAGAAATGTGTTATTTACAAAAGCGCCCATTTTGAGTCACAGTGGTGCTGTTTTCCAAAGCAATGCAATTTTATCACTTCCATCATAGGTATGCTCAAACGGGTTTCTGTCTTGACTGCCGGGGTTTACAAAAGGTGGATGAGGGACCATCAAAGATTCCCCTGTGTGTTGCACTTAAAAGTTTCTGTCTGTGTGAACTTTACATCAAACGAACACCGGCTGCTACTAGCACTTTGAAGTAGCAAAGACTGGGGGGTTCAGCGCTGAACACAGACCTGCCTTAACACGATCTGGTTGAAAATGGACTCAGCCACAATATAAACAGGTCTGGTGACAATGGTACAGGATCAAGGCTCAGGATGTAATTGCACTCATTTCTATGACATTAAGCTAGATGCATATTATGTTTACTTTATGGACAGTGAGTTGCTCTCTACAAGCAGTATTATAAGCATTTGTCTAAAATAACAGGTTGTGATCACAAAGTTGCCTGTTTGCAAAACTAGGGCTCCTTATGTCCAAATTGCTGCTTTTCTGCCTCATTACATCATCTCCATTTAATGTTCTGCAAGCTTATGCTAATATGCAAGTCTGTCGATCTGTTAGGCTGCTGGTTGTTAGCAGATTAGGTACCAGAAGCTAGTGAAACGTCCCAGAGTGGTGTGTGAAATAATACCAAGTAATTAAAAAAACAGTGCTGGGGATCATATACTGTACTTATTTACTGTAGATATTATATTGATCTTTTTGGTGTCACCAATACAGCTGACCAGTCACACTTTGGCCCCCGCTCACACTGCGTCCATTTGCTCTTCCGTCGGCTTGTGCTGCAATTCCTAAGTAATGTTGCATTCTTAGCCATGTACACAAACTCAAATTTGTCGGAATGACGAATCCAAAGTCACTGGATGATCTTATAGCAATTTCTTTTGACAACATAGCCAAAGAGTTATGGCACTCAGGCACTGTGATATAATTTTAAAATCGAATGATTTTTTTTTCTTAATTCATAGTCCATGAACACAATATTAATCAGAATATATTTTTTTAATTAAAAAAATGACTGCTTTCTTCATAATGTTAAATCAAAAAGTGAATCAGTAAGAAAATTGAAACACGTAGATCTAAAGCTGTTAATGAAATTAAAAATCTGTGCATTTTGTTTGTTATTAATTGAACATAATTACAAAAGCTTTTTGTGGAGTTTTTTTTTTTTTTAGATTTTTTTTCCGGCAAAACCCAAGATTATATTCAAATTCAAATGTCAAGGGGGGCACATAATTTTTTCATGGGATGTTCACATGAGTACCAAGACAGTAAGCACATTTTCTTTCATTAAAAACCGTCTTCCTCTGTCATTCTCAGTGTTGCTCCCACATTAGCAGCGCACCGTCTTACACAACCAGTCTGAGTCCTCAGAAAGTTTCATATGTCCATCTGTTAGGGTTTGTGCATTTGGTTTGGGACTCAGTTTAAGTAGTCCAAGGATTTCAGAGGTAAATTCTCCGTCAACTGTAAAGTGACAACCTAAATATATATTTTTTTCGCTTAAAATGAAGAAAAAAGCAAGGAAACAATGACCCGAATAGAAAGTCAGTCATAAATCAAAACCAGAGTGAATATAACTGCAATAACCGAACCACAATATTGAAAACATATTTACAGTATAATCACGCTAAGCGAGTTTCTGTTAGGGTTATACAATATAGGGTTATATACAATCACAGCAGTAAACACTCGATAAAAAAATATAAAATATAACATGCATTCTTCCAAACGTCAAAGTATACAGTATACTGAATCCATATATTTCGTTGTTTCATATTGTTGCTCATTCCACTTTTAAAAAGTAAATATTTCCGTATTTATTTGTTTGTTTCAGAGGAGTGAATGTGTTTTATCGTGTTGCATGATCACTGAAAAAAATATTTATTTACCACTCGCTCGCTAAAAACTGGATTTGTGAAAAAAGTCAACTTGGCTTGCATTTTTGTTATTTTTTTCACTTACTTGGGGTTTCCTAGAAACCTAAAGATTACGACTAGAGGACTTGCACACGTGTGATTTACTTGCAACCATGTTATTAACCTATGTTAAAATCTACGATCGTGTCTCGTGTGCGTGTACAGGTGAGTCGAAACGTCACAGCTGTTTGAAGGGGAAAAAAAGAAAACGTCGACGTGCACAAGGACCAGGCAGAGCTCCTTCACAAGAGGGGGCGGGTTTAAGTTTTCCCATGGTCCAGCATCGACTGGCATTGGCTGCTGCTCCACATTAGACAGCCCGCATTCATAAAAAAAGGAACAGGATCCATCTGACACGAACAGCTTCCACTGGAACAAGTCTCACAGTTTCTCCTGTGAAACCACGCAAACCCACAAGGGGAAAAATGGCAAAAAGTGTGAATCACCGGAGAATTTTGAAGAGCGAGGAGTTCTTTTTTGATTCCGAGACTTCTGTCTTGGATCAGCAAGACTTGGAGATGTCCAGTTGTCCTTTCAATGACGTCTTCAACTCCAAAGACTCCCACATGGATCAGATCAACACTTTTCTGAAAAATGTGCAAGTTTTGCTGGAGGCTGCTCGCTTTCTCGAGAGCGCCGAGAGGAAGGACGGAAGTGAGTTGATGAGTGCTGTGCGGTGTCGTTTTGCATTTGACTACCACACTTCAATCGAGAGCAGTCAGACAACAAAGAACTGAGTTAATTCAACTAAGTACTCTGCGACTACGAGCATCGCCTGTTTGCGCTTTGTCCATGCTCACAGTACTGATGTTGCGTGCAGTATAAAGCTGTTACACCGTCGTTATAACCTAGATCCTTTATCTGCATTATCTGCACGCGATCCTCACTGGAGCGTTCTTGTGTGCACGTCTCCGCGCAGGGAAGAATCTGTCATTGATCTGAGTACAGTTGAAAATAGCAAAATGTGACATATTGATTGGATGAGTGGGTGTGCATGCTGGCTCCCACTCAGATGCAATACATCTGACCACATTGCAGCGCACTGCAAGTCACTTCTAGGATGATGTCATTGCGCCCCCGCAGAATGTCATAAAAAGCCTCCAACTCGCATGAGCAAACGTGTGGGACAATGCGATACTGGAAGCAATGCGTTTACAAAAACGAAATAGAAATTATTTTTACATTGCGCAGGTTGTCCTGAACGTTCTTTATGTGAGCGTGTACGCGACTGCTTGTTCTGACATTTTGAATCGATACAGGAAAAACAACCCTAAAATTAGGCTACTTTTAGAAAAATAACCGTGAAATGATCTCGTACAGTTCCTGATATCTCTGCAGTTCCCTGACTTGTTTGCTTCCTGCTATTTGTGGGCGTGTCGATCTGGCTTGCACATGGCGCAAAATCGCTCTCTGATTGGATAACGGCGAACTCAGCCCCCCAAGTCTGTCAAAGACATGTGCCAATCAAAGAACCTCTCAGCACCTATGTCACGTGTTGCTGGGCTCGGCTTTGTCTGTTAACCGCGCCCCTTGGTTATGGTGTCTCATGGGACTTGTAGGCTTTATTCTGAATAGCGGCTATGGACCTCTATTATCAAGTCACTGTGGACAGTATTTCTAATAATCACATGATCTGTTAGTGTAGTGTGCTTTTTAAATTGTAAGACTATAATATATATATATATATATATATATATATATATATATATATATATATATATATATATATATATATATATATATATATATATATATATATATATATATATATATATATATATATACTGTGTGTGCGCGTGAGCGCGTGTCTGCACTTAAGTGTGTGTGTGTGTGTGTATATATGTGTGTGTATAATTGTTTATATATTTTTTTAATTCTTTACATGCATATAAGAGCACAACTTCCCTTTATTGAATTTTTAACTCAACGTATCATCATGAGGCGGCTATACAGTTATATTCAACTGTCTCTGCAAGTAACTACACAGTGTTTCCGTTAATATGAGCGAAATTGTTTGACGATAAACTGGACAAACTACTGTAGAAAAAGACACAATTTCCCAGAACGCCTCTCTCTGTTCCCGGACACGCCTCCCTTAGCCCCCGCCCCCGAGCTGTGCAGCTATGGAAAGCAAACAGTAGAAGAGAAAGCAAGTGTGCAGCAGGCACTTGCTGGCTCCTGTCCCCCTCGGGGAATTTTTATATTATTTATATTTAATTTTGTAGCCCCCCGCAAAAGAAAACACACATCGTATTTTCATACGCTGTTTTTTTTCTACAATTTATAACAGCCAGGCAAAGGATTGGCAGGAGCTTGCTAGCTTGTCAACACTGGAAACACGATCTCTTCCTCCTCCTAAAAGACCCCGAATAAGATAACTAAACGTTTTTGTTTGTATATTTACATATTGAATTCGTTGCACTGTTAATCGAAGCACCGTCTTCCGATCGTTTTATAACGCTGTCAATGTTAAACGCTCTAAGAGCGACAAGGTGAACGACAGCAAGGCTCAGGAAAGAATGACGGCTGTTCAGCTAATGAATATCCAGCGACTATTGGAAGCCGCGGAATATCTGGAAAGGAGAGAACGAGGTAATTTGCACCAAACGACAGGATTGTCAACAGGAACATTTCGAAGTGTTGCCAGGATATGTCTTTGTGCAGGGGAGGATTTACCTGCTGCGTGTTTACATTCATTTATCCCACTGATGTTTGAATAGATGTGTTGAAATTCGCTCACAGCTAAATGCTAACCAAATATGTTCTTCCAACAGAGTGTGAACACGGATATGCTTCGACTTTTCCTTCAAATCAGGACACAAACTACCAGAGGCAAAGGAAATTCCGAAATAAGAAATTCAGCAGTAATCACAATAGGTAAGAGGATCCCGGTGTTATTGACAGTCCTTGACAACAGTTATTCTGTGCTTAATTACTATGGATGGAAACGTTACTAGACGTCCATCTATGCTGTGTGCGCTTAGGGGCTGGAAGCGTGGAGGGCTCTCATCAGCTGATTGTCTGCGATGCCCGAGGCAAGGGATCGTGGTAAATGTAAAGATTCTAAAACGAAAACCGTCCTTGTTAGTTTGCACCCAATTTTCCTGGAAGTGTTTTGATAGTTAACACAGTGGTTTTGCTCTAAAGCAGGACCAACAGTAGGAGGTTGTGAGGGTTGTGGTATTATTGACCTAATGCTGCCGAAAATTCCACTATGTGACTAGTGTTTGCACTGCTTAAAACTTTTATGATAATCAACTGCATCATTAGTTAGTTACACTTGCCTAAACTAATGAGAATAAATACATAGGGAGTGTCTAAACTGGTGGTCCCATTTGCGGCCGCCATTATTTTTTTTTTTACAGCATTAACTAAAAATAACATTTGACGCCGCCCCAAAAGCTAGTTAACAATAAATGCATTGTTTTTTGTTTTTGTTTTTTTTACTGTGGCGCTTTTTGATATTAACTCTTAAGTTGACATTTTACATGGCCTGCAAAGCTAGTTTAAAAACTACTAACTAATTAGTGTTATATACTGTGGTGCTCTTCTAAACATGCAAAAATACAAAATATTATAATTTGTGCTATTATTTAGGAATAAAATAACAAATTGTCTTCTAAATTGTGAATAAAATCATCCAACTTTAGACGCAACGATGACTTCATCCACTTTGTGTCAAGCTCTAATTTATGAGTATATCACATTTTTGATCCTCAAGCAATTTTTAAAGTGGATATCTTACTACAGGTTGCGATGCAGTTGATGGTAATCATATGTTAAAGATTTTTTTTTGCATGACATTATATGTCACAGTATTTTCTGTTGACGAGTGACACTTCTAGTAGGGGAAGCAAATCTCCTGATGAAGACCCAATGGCATTGTGGTCTCTTTGGTGCAGAGCTGCTTACATGAATTTGTCATTTGATCGTCATACATCAAACGAATGCCCCACTTGCTCTGAACTCTTTAATATTAATGTGTGAGCGGGCAACAAACAGGAACTGCGCATTACTCATCATCAGTGCAGAATGCTGCCTACTTCTGCATAGCAACAATCAGGGTCATAATTGGTTTGAGGCTCTTCTCATAACCCTTAAACAGGATTTTTTTTTTAAATGCTCATGATGTGTACCATGTACAGGTTTTTGAATATACAGTAAAAGTAGAAAGCCTTTATATGTGGAATAGCACTGCAAATATGCAGTCTTTTCATACCGTGTGTGCACATGAGATTTTTTTTCATGAGCGTGATCTAGCAAGATGGTGTTATGAGTGCCAGCCAGTGTGTTGAACCACGTCCTTGATTTTCATGTTATTTACCCTCCACAATACAGCGAGACATTTTGTGTAGTTTAGCAATGTCTCATGGCTTCTTTTTACTTTTACTTTGCTTCTATTAGCACCATAATTCCTTCCAGAGGGAAACAAATCATTCCATCCACAGTATATTCAGTCACACAAATGCATTTACAATTAGGTCAGTAACATAATCTTGTTTTGATTTTCATGTAATCAATTTTGCAGCGCGCAAAACATACATACTTACATAGCTTATAGTGCTACCAAATATTTCCAGAATTGATTTTTCTATCAATTATTCCATTGAAAAATCGAATATATATTTTGCATTACTGTGTCACAAAGGTATTTTTTATTGATTAGGGTTTATTAACGAATGAGTGTTTTGTTCAGTGATATCTTTGAAACAATCTTACACGAGAGTGATTGTTGTCTAATAGCATAGACTCAAACTTCAGTCCAGTCCTCGAGGGCCGGTATCCTGCATGTTTTCCAGGTTTCTCTCCCTACACCCGATTCAAATAATGAGCTCATAAGCAAGCTCTGTAGGAGCTTGAAAATGATCCTAATCAATTTAAACAGGTGTGTTTGAGGAAGAAGCATAAAAAAACATGCAGGATACCGACCCTCGAGAACACTGTTTTTAGACTGATACCAGTACAAGACTGATGAACACTTGGGTTGTCACCAATAACGGTATCAAGTACCAATACTATTAGGACACAAGATTACACAAAGTTTCCACTACAAAAACATTGACAGATCATTTTAAAAGCCTACCTATTTTTCTCTAACATTTTCTCTAAAATTTCATGAATGAATGGCAATTTTCTTTTCTTGTACTTGTAAATTATAGTTAAGTATTGTAAAACTGCTCCATGAGAGCAGCCACTTTATTGTATCGACTGCCACTGTAAGTAAGAAATAAGGCCATCTATCAGCCCAGTACCGATGCTTAGTATCGGTACTCGTCCATACAGTACATCATTTCATTCGCCATTTTCCAACTGATTCAGTGTGAATATTGTTTTCCAAAAGTAAAGCAGTCATTTGCGATTGTCAAATTTCGATAAGAAGTAGAAAACAATTGTCTGCTTTTCTGAAAAACTACAGAAATGAGATCATTCTTTGTCAGAGACGGAAATCATAAGAACATGCCAATTTTAAAATAAACGATGAGGTTGAGCAATTACGATAGGACAGACGGGTGGCTATAAACAATTATTTATTTATTGATCAATTTGATAATCAATTAGTTGCAGATTAATCAATTAATTATGACCCCTGCGGACATACTACATACACATTTGTTCCTCTTTGGTGTTGTGCATTTAAGTAGTTGTTGTGTCACAAAGTCAACATATTCAAACTACAGTATCTTATCCGTTTCCACATTTTAAATATCATGCTAAACTGTCATGAAAATAGAACATTGCCAATTTGCACAAACATTACATTTTGGCCTTCACTCATGCCTTCTCTCATCTGTAACATGATAATGCTTGAAGTGATGGGCTTATCTGACTGTCCTCACTTGCCTACCGTTTATAGCAGGGGTGCTTTATCTCATTGACCCACTCGTTTTCAGTGTCTACATGCACGTGCGTACACACACTTATGTGCTTGCACAAATAATGTCCTCACTAACCGAAGTAAGCGTACTGCAGTTGTGTATGGCCTGGAGCCAGTTCATTATCTGGTTTGCAGTATTGTTGAGGTGCAGACATGTTGCTATCTGATTCCGGATGAAGGGAAAGTCTTTGTGGTGATAAAGGGCTATAGGACAGCGAGCTGACTTAGATTGATCCCTGTGAATGTGTGGCTATATAAAGGATGGAGAGAGTGCCAGCCTCATGGCTCAGCTCTAAATAATGGCGTGTCTCTCAGAGTAATGGACAGTGTAGGTGACATCAGTATTCCGCCGCTTATTTTTTTCCCTACATATTTATGTGTATATTACCCTTGGTGATGTGCACTGCTCATTCCAAGTCGGAGCTTCAATGTTTTGCTTGATTTGATAAGCTTTTAACAAAATGGACTTTATTGCACGTGACACTGAAACAATGATATGGATGTTGGTGTTCAAAGCAACCTTGACACATTACAAGCACTATTACTGACGACTGTGAAAATTCTGGCAGAAAAGTTATTCTTGTACCATTGCAGCTTGCATAGAGTAAATGGAAGTAACGGCAAAATGTTCACAGAACTGGTTATTCTTGTTTTTTTTCAAATGGCCCCAAATTGGAAATTTAAAAGATAAATAAATGATAAATTTTAAAAAAGTATACAGAGGAATTAATTTATAGGTTGTGTGAATAGAGCCTGCCCTTGACTATAAAATATCTATTGATATTATTCACTCCTTTGAAATGCTTTTATAAATCAGTAGTTTAAACCTTAAACATACCATTAATTATTATCTTTTTTAGGTTTGGGCATTGTATGAATTTGGATGATTCCAGTTCCGGTTCAAATTTGTGAGCTAACAAGTTATTTTGTGGATAAAATCATTTACATGTCTCAGTGTTTTTTTGTTTTTTTTTTAATTTCATGAACTTTTTTACTTTGTTATTGTTCATGAACTTCACTATGAATTTCCCAAAGGTCTATTATTAAACCTCTGAATTGGAATTTTTAACACAAAAGTATTTTTTGGTAGCCTCAAAAATACAATAAGGTATTTAAAGCATGCTACTGAGTATCCATTGATGAGCTAACCTAGTATTGTTTTTTTCTGCAAAAGAAAAACTATTTATGACATGATTTATGACAACACAAATGCAGTAATTTAGGGCGTCACAAGGAAAATTATTTACAAACTATTCACTAAACTTAAGCGTTGAACTTGGTATTAAAATTTAGCACTGACATTTTAAAATCAGACCGATTCCAGAGAGGTAGAACTGGTCCGCTCAATTATTGATGCCCAACCCTAATCATGTAGGCTTAGAGCAAAGCAATACATGTTTGTAGTTAAAACTTTGACCTTGCCTCCCTTCTGCTTTTGAAGTTGATTACAGAAAATCATGACTAGTGATGTTTGATGGCAGAAAATAGAGCATAGATATAAAAAAAAAGTACGTGTGGCCCTAGTCATGCCACCACACCAACATCTACGATACATACGTAACAAATATGAACCACAACCAGTGTGCTAAGAAATTGCATGTCTATTTGATTATTAATTCAATATGATACATTGTGAATTACTAGGCACTCCGCATTATAAGATACATTCTCAATTATCATGTTTATCAGGCGCTCTGGGTTATAAAACGCACCAGCATATAAGGCGCATTACTGCACGTTAAGGGTAACAAACTGCAACAGAAAAACAATACTACATCGATACATAAGATGTATTTCCAGCCTTTGAGATATTTAAAGGATTTTAAGTGTGTTTTATCGCCTGAAAAATCTGGTAGTGTAGGGAATTTTACATTGACAATATATGACCCATTATTCCAAATGTGGGGAAAGCCCAATTAAAAAAAAAAAAAAAAATCAATTGTTAATGATCATGCTAATCCTGTCGTACAAGATGAGTTTTGATAAAAAATAAAGGGGCGGGAGAAAGATTGTATGTTGATGTCCATCCAGCATGTTACCATTTAAGCTCTTTTATGAGTCTGGTCTAATCTTACAGCAGCAAGTTAAAGCTTGCCATTGGTGGCCTTGTCATCTAAAATCATATCCACTGCCACAGCTGACTGCACAGCCACTCTTGCATACCTAAGTAAATGAAGTCTAATGCAGACATATGGTGTTTTTATTTGTCAATTATTAATCTGTGCAAGATTTCTTCTTAGGCAGTCGCGTAGAACAATGGCACGTTCTTCTGTCAAAATTCAAGTTACAATATTGATATATGTGATGAACCAAGCCTGTTTACATGCCTCAGGGGCAAATTACATATGTCACCCTCCTTCAAAACCAACACTCCTTGAGCTGAAGTGGAGTGCGTTTAGACATGGGGAGGGTGTTTTGTCTCCTTTCAGTATGTTGCCCCACAAAGACAGTGTTAGGGAGCATCTCATTCACATTACATTATTAACGGTGCACTGAACCCTGCTTGTTTCCTGCACACGGCATGCACATGTTCCTCCCACTCCCCTCAGGAGACCTTACATGTATTCACACACCCACCCCGAAAACACTCATGTGCACTGTCAACTTAAGTGAACGCAAGTCACTGTTACATTTGCAGCCCTACTGAGTAGTGTTGTGTATTATTGAGGAGGAGATGATAGTGCTCTCCCGCCTGTCATATTGATATTTGATGGTGCAGAGGATTCACAGAGCTCTACTTGAACTTTTTTGGAGAGTCTCTTCTTAATGATGTCTACCTTCTTCAGCAATTGCTCTGTGTACTCACTGAGTGTTATTGTTCATAGCCTACTGATGGGCGAGGCAAGCTGTCAGAATAACAACTTTTGCCCACCATATCCAAACCTAAATACAATTCAGTATTCCACTTAATATGACTTGCAATGGGAGAGAGTTAGAGACCTCATAAACAAAAGTATAATAGAGCATTCTGCTGAGAAGTTACAGTGCAAGGTAGTGAAATACAATATTCACATATACTGTACATCGCAGTATCATTAAAAGTCTGTCCATATGTAGAGATGGGAACAGAAGTCAGTAGTTTTTTTCGGTTTCTTTATATGGACTTGGGGTGTGCATCTCTCTGCAAAAGATAATGATAAGGTTTTTGATACAAGGAGTGCGAAGTGATTCAAGGGTGTTTAGATTTGAAGATTTGATTCGATTTAATGGGATTACGATTTGTTTCGATATGGTGCAACTCAGTTTGAAAGGGTGTGATGCAATTACATTTTTGTTGTCATTTTACATACGTTGTGGGGCGGCTGTGGCTCAGGCAATAGAGCAGGTCGTTCAGTGACCGAAGGGGCCGGCTGCCCAAATCCTGCTCTGCCAGTGGCGGTCGGCACAAAACGGCGCCCACGCCTCGACCAGCCTGGCCCAGGGCAGCTGTAGCTACACGAGGTAGTCCACCACCACAGATGTAGGAATGTTTGAGTGCCACAGAAAAGGGCTATATAAAGGGATGCTACATTTTTACATTTGAATGAACAGTAAATGTTGACACTTCCTTTAAAGCTATCGCAAATAAAAGATTATTTGATCCATATCTCGATGTATTTTAAAGTGGAATAATTGGATTTGGTTTGATTTGATACACACATCTTTTAAAGGGCCCACGATATGATATATTAAACTTTTCACAGTGAAACATATGCAGAGGTCCATATGCAGCGGAGCGCTGGAGCCTACCCCAGCAGAGTGAATGACGGAGCCAAAACAGGCGTTTTATTGACATTAAACCACAAAACGCACTGTTTTCTTTGCTACACTCGAACACATCGATGAACGATAGTGCTCTGGCTTCTTCAATACCTAAAATTGTTAAGACGTCAAGCTGCAGGAACAAAAACCTTTGCCACTTCTTTTTCTCGAACATACTGTGCTGTATATGTGAACAATGCATAATTGCATATTGAGATCCTCATAAATATTCTGTCTAAAAATCTATTTGTGTGTTCTTGCCTTGCAGATCCACACACAATGAGCTGGAGAAGAACAGGTGAGTGCACCCTTTTCTTCCAACACATCATCTTAAATCATAACACACTTCTCACTTGCACATACATCTGCATAATCAAAACTAGCCCCGTGTTTCTGTTTCATTTCTACTTTAGTCGTTATAAAGTACACCAACCTTTTTTTTTTGTTTATTTTTTCTTTTTTACTCCTCCCAAAAAACAAGAGGTATCACAAGTTTGGGATCATTTACAATTAAAAATCAAGTGACAAAAAAATGTAATGTTCAATTATTGCAAAAAGTTGAAATACCATCTTGACATACAGTTCATTGCTTGTCTTTACTTGCCACATACTGACAAAATGGCTGATTGCTTACTGCAACAATTACTGATTGAGTTGTTAGGGGCTTTCATCAAAGACAATATTAGCACACGGAGCTTCCCAAAGTAAAAGAAATAACTTTCAAAAAATCACTAGAGTTGTGTTATTCTCGAATATAAACTGTCACTACAAACAATCTCTCGTGGCTCGGTTTAGGTGTTCACATTTTAACCATTATCAGAAGCCAAGCATGAAGTGTGTCCACTCTGCTCGTCAAGTAGAAGACAAAAAAGAGCAGGAAGTTAGTGGCCCCATAGTAGCTAACAAGCAGCTCCACTGTCAAGTTTACTCATGGAATTTCGTGGACGCATCATCTATGAGTGATAACAACAACAGTACTCCATATGTTACGTACATATAAACATTATGCAAATGTGAAGGAAACGGTAGTTAGTGTTTGTTACTAATTACAATTACTAACCGGGTGGCATAGGCATATTTTGTTGGCGCTTAAATATTTACATATACTGTATATTAAAGATAATAAATAAGGTGTAGTTATGTTCACTCACTTTAACTCAGAATCGATAGTGACAACCCTACATCCAACCATAAAATGGGGTACATACATAGCTGTAGAAGTTCAATGACTGTTTAGATATTTTGCCAGCTGGCACATTATAGTCTCTACTTCATACAGTGTACATAAAAGCATAAAAGCTTCATGTTCTACATAAAACATGTCTTAATCTATCCAAACAGGTTCTCATTTAAGATGCTGGACAATGGGAGAGATGTGGTTGCTGGTGTCTTGAAGGCATTATCTGATTTGAGTTTACCACCCACTTGGGTGCTTGCTGGTCTTTACTATATAATGGCAGACTTCAAGAGTCAATCTATAAAGAGCTTCCTGTGACACTTGAAATAAAAGTGGCTGGACCTGCAGGATTTATAGTATATAGGAGAGAAGAGTGTGCTTTCCATTTCATTATCTCAGAGGATGTGGGTACATTGAAAGGATGCGGAAGGGTTGCGTCCAGTCAGTGTAATCACATATCACCTCGGCCCGTTGTTCTCACCATCTTCCTTGGCAGACTCCTATAAAACGACGGGAACATTGGATTCAGAGAGTTAAATATAGACGAGCTGATATGTCACCGTGGTGCTTTCGTGTGATGCCGCACATGGCAACGCAGTTGGCTGGCTACTCGCTCTGGCAGACAGTAGCTCCCATGCTAGTTTATTTTTATTTATTTTTGGGTAGTATTTCACTTCACAAGAATGGTTCATTGTTGTTTCACACAACCACTCGTGAGAGCTGTTTTTAAGCCCTTACACATTTTTGTTTTCATTCTTTGAAGCATTTTTTTCATCTCCTCTATGTCCTGCTTGTCCTTTGCTCATCTTGGCAGTCCTTTAGCATATTATAGTGCCAAAAGTCAGGTATCCATGCCGTCTTTGTTTCCCCTCTCAGTCTAAGAAAAATGTGTATTTCTGTTACCAAAGAAAGTGAGTAAAATTGATGTGGTAATCCATCTTTTTTGAAAGTGCACTTGTCAGAGTAATTCATAATCCCTCGTCTTTGCCAGCAGTTAATCCAATTCCCTTTCAGGACATGCCCCACAGTAAGCTATATGTATCAGCCAAAGTTGTTCACCCGAGTATATCAGGCTTATACCATGATTCTACTGAGGCAGACTTACAAGTTGTGAAAATGTTCCAGTCAAGCTGAACTCAAATTTATAATGCTGGAGTGAATGTGCTGGCGCTGAGATGCTTTGTCTTGCGTTAACTCCATTCCAAAATATGGCCAAAAAGAACTATCCAGTGGGTGTAGCATAGAAGTTATGCTGCTTTGATTGTATACCTTCAGAAAGCCCTTCTGCACTTCAACACTGAGCCTACATTGACATTTTTCACCCTTTTTATCTAAGGGATCGCCACTATTTCAACTCATTATTTCAAAAAGAACAATTACATTCAAGAGACAACTCTGTTTTTCACACCTTGGCTTTTTTAAGTACTGTAATGGTTTAACTGCTGTTTGTAAGAGAGTGGGATCAGACAAAACTATTTGAGTCAAGTGTCTTAATTCAGCTGTAAAAATGCATGAATATGTATGATAAAATTCAGTTACATGCCCAAAGGGTTTTTTTTGTTGTTTTTTTCAATTCTATTTGGAAAAGATCCAGATTGTTCACCCTTGTCGAAGGTCTTCACTCTACCGAGTGCCATTCCACTGTCAGTGTTTTTTCAGTTTGATCGTGAGAATTTACAGCCAATCAATACAAGGCTACTTGCTGCTGTAAATAACAAAACACTGCTTATCATTTGCCCTCCACTACCAACAGCTCTTCATTTTCATATTTTTTGAGGTCAGGCTTCAAATGCAGTCAATTATATAATCTTTCTCAGTGTTGGTGCAGATGCAGTGGCGGTTCTAGGAAGTTCGACATGGTGTGAAAAAAGGTTCATTTTAGGAGGTGAGGGACGGCAGAGGTTATACACACACTGGCAGAACAAGTATTACTTCTTTGCATTACAGTAAAACATGCTGGTCAATGTAAAACTAAGTTTACCAAATAATATATGGACATGAATGCCTTGGGATGCTTTTATTTTTATGTAACAACATGACTAGTCTTTGTACTGCAACTGTTGCTCCTGACCCCCAAAACAAACAAAGTTCTGAATCCATGTTCAACTGCAAATTCGGGTCAGAACAAACACCTAATTACACCGAAGCTGAAATTAACACGGGAGAAATTTTGACCCAACTCTGGCTTTTTATGTTTTTGATGTGTGATATCAAAGAAAAAGCATACAAAAACCCCTTAGGAGGCTAAAATATTGCATGGATAGTCAAAACATGCCGACTTTCAGTATGCCCCACTACCACCCCTTCTAAATGCTTGCAAATGGGAGATCGAGAGGTACACTCTATAGGTGTCAAATTTAGCCCATTTAACCCTTCTAAATGCTTGCAAATGGGAGATCGAGAGGTACACTCTATAGGTGTCAAATTTAGCCCATTTAAGGCTCATTGACTGCTATTGAAAATTGGAAATACAGTACAGAATTGTCAATTTTGGACATATTGAAAACCCAATGTTTTATAAAGCATTTCCCCCGATTTTTGCACGAATCCTTTCAACAGCAACTCGCAAACACCCCAAAACCACCGGGTGGCACTAGCGGCCAAATTATGACATTTACAAGCCTTTCGATCACTTCGATGATTGGTTTAGCCTGGACTCACATAATGCAAAAGTCTTCAAAACTCATAATACTATAATTAGAGCTTCATTACTATTGCTATTAGCGCATTTTTACAATTTTTGTACATGCAGGGGGTGTGCAATTGAACAAAATATGTATGTATTTGAGGATGTTATGACCTTTTTAAAGTCAGCCTAAGTTGAGTGATAATAAGGCCAGGCTAGTAAAATATCCCCAGACACCCAAGGGTTAATATACAACACCTGTTGCCAGTCTGTAGCAGCAGATTGGGCTCTGCATCTAGCATAAATTAGTCGCGAGCTAGCAGCTCTCGAGTGTTCCATATATAAACCATGCTACCTCAAATGTGCTGGATCAGTTCACTACTTCATCTCTTAGGCTAACATGTAGGGGGAGGGATTTGCCCAAAAATGTTATCATTTTAGAGAGAAAAGTTATGTGCTTCTTAGCACGGTAAATTTCAGTATAAAACATGTTGATCATCAGAACTTCATATGAGTCATTCAGTCATTGGCCATTCATAATTACATGGAAAAGTGTTCATTGATTCTTTGTTTATAATTATTTTCCCCCAAGCAAAAAATATATACAGTCAGCCCCCGGCTTACGAGCACCTTGATTTGCGAACAATTCGCCTTACGAGCGTGGATCAGGGAGATTTTTGTCCTCCGCTTACGAGCAAACCACTCGCCTTACGAGCATTCCAACTAACCAGTCAATGAGTATGTAGATATGTTCTCGCCTAACTGCGTCAACATATTCAGCAGTTGCGTCATCTACAATCATTAACAGATACTTGTGGCGGTAACGTGAACGCTATTGGTCTTACAACCTCACACTGACTGTCTCACTCACGGTGTCTAAATATATTACCATTTAAGTGTAGTGTTTGTACAGCTAAAGGGAAAAACAGCTGACATGAAATTAAATGTGCCGATTGCAGGACAAAGAATTGTCATTGGTTTAAATGTGTGTTTTTTTTTAATTAATTGTCAATACATTCCAACCGTTTAAAAAAAAAAGTGTGAATAATTATCAGTCAGTCAAGGAGACGCCAATATGCTATTGGTCGATTAAGGTCACCCGGTCTCACTCACGGAGATGCTATTGGCCGGCGTCACACGTCAATCACAGAAATGCCGATATGCTATTGGCCGAACGCCTTTATCTAGCTTGATGGGACAGGATGGAAGGAAGTAGAGAAAATGAGTGAAAAACGGAATGTTTTGAAGACTTTGCAAACTTTATCTGTTAGACATAGCTTCTAAAATTACTAGCAGCAGTAAAGGAAGAAATAAGAGGATGATGTTTTAGTATCTCCGTGATTTGCACCATGACTGAAAGAGTTACTGTAACACTGTAAGACCAATAGCCTACCTGCGTTGCCGTACTAACTCAAGACGTTGAGCTCTGCACCCTGTTACCGGTGGTATTACAGTGCTATATAATGGTTGCTTGACAAAACTGCATGTCATGTTAATCGGCGACCTCCCGACATGCTTTGGGACAGCGCCGTTGTTGCAATTCTGTGAGATGAAACCAACAGTGAACTGACGCTCGAACACTCCGCCTCCACCCAGCTCAATTCACGTCGGGAAAAACAGCTGACATGAAATTAAGTGTGCCGATTGCAGGACAAAAAATCGTCACAGGTTTAAATGTGTTTTAATCAATAAGATGTCAATACATTCCAACCGTTTAAAAAAAAAAGTGCGAATAATTATCAGTCAGTCAAGGAGACGCCAATATGCTATTGGTCGATTAAGGTCACCCGGTCTCACTCACGGAGATGCTATTGGCCGGCGTCACACGTCAATCACAGAAGTGCCGATATGCTATTGGCCGAACGCCTTTATCTAGCTTGATGGCACAGCTGGTTGGGATGGAAGGAAGTAGAGAAAACCCTGACTGAAAAAGTTACTGTGACACTGTAAGACCAATAGCATATCTGATTTACCGTATTGACTTCGAGCATTCATCTCTGCTCATCTCTGCTTATCTCAGCACAAGTCATGTCTTACCAAAGGTAAAAGTCATTTTTCCTTTGTATTTGTTATTTAATGCAACTGTACAGTAGATTATGTCACTCAATATTAATATATGTATACAGCGTGATGATTTTACCTAAGGCTTCTGCGCGCGTTGCACGCATTCACGAATTAACATGGGTTTGGATTGCCCGCTATACGAGCAATTCGAGATACGAGCGTAGCCGCTGAACGGATTAAGTTCGTAACCCGGGGGCCCACTGTATTTTTTTTCAATTTGAATACTCAATATTAGTTTGGAGTTACTGTACGATATCAGAAAACCAAAATACTCTATAGCTGAGCCGTACAATAATGTTGCATGAGTTGAAATAGTCCCACATCATGTGCAGTTTGACGTGAAGAGTATTTGTATCTCAAGCACACCCCACAACCCGTGTCATTCGTTTACATTGGTTCTGTCAGCAAAGCGTTGGCCCTCACTGATAACCTTTATCATTCTCTGTCATTTTGAATGTCTTTGAAAGTCCACTGTCACATGAGATGTATCTGTGACATTACTGCGTACAACAAAATACATACTTGTTATGGAGCTATGACTTGACACTCCAGTACGTGTAACATTTTCTTATTGGTACGTCTTCTTGCTGGTGCCTTTATAGAAGTGGGAACTGAAGTGAGCTTTGTTGTGAGGGGCCTCGGGGTTGGATGAGCCTTTAAGCATGAAAAAGCCTGGGCTACATTTTCTGTGGCTCTGCTAAATCTTGCTGTTCTCTGCCCAGTGAGTGCAGCCTATTCTCAGGCCTTGCTGCAAGCCCCGGGACTGGGACCATTTGTCCTGACCAACGTGACGACTTGTAAGCTTTTCTTGGCTCAGAAAAGCCGCTTAAGGGGCTTGATCTTTAGTCTGGTGAGCCCAGCTAGAGCATGTACACGTGTTGGGGCACGTTCATCATCCCCCTAACAAATGCACACAGAAGCCACCCGGTGCTATTCTTTAATAGCCTAGCTTGATGCTGGATTAACCGACAATCGAGTCAAAGGACAAGGAACTAAAGGAACTAACTGACAAGCTGATGGGATGAGCAGAGAACTAGTCAAACACACCTGACTAAGGGTTACTTAAAACAGCATACAAGGTTAATCTATGCTGCCTTGTGTGCCAGTGTGCACAGTGAACGTTGACACCCTGTAATTAACACGATGAAATATGAGCCATTATTAGGTTTGAGGATATGGCTGTGACTTCAGTGCAGCTGAAACAACGCTTGGGGGATGGTGAAATTGAGTTGGGGATTCCATTCTTTTTTTTTTTTCGTTGTTCCTATTTTATTCTATTATATATTGAAGATGTGCATATATATATATATATATATATATATATATATATATAGGTGTATGAAATTTGTATGTCTCTCCTGATTGGCTTATTGTTTTGCCATTTTGCCACCTAAAGTATGCACATTCTGGCAGCATTTATTACAACAGTATAATCAAAATGAGCAGGGCTACAACTGACATGATGTCAGCAAACTGAAACCCAGGATTTCCAGGGAAACGTGTATCTTTAAATAATTTATTCCGGGCTGTATGGCAATAGGGTGTTTAGTTTCTGTCACACTGGTTTGTTCAGCATATTCCATGAAAGACATTCTGTCTGTGATGCTGAAAAATGAACAAAGTTGCCATTACATACTGTTCAAGGGAGCACTAAGGTTCCTCAATGTCCCTTCCTCGGGTAGTTTGTGGTGTTTTCTACTGAAACAACGAAATCTGTACCTTGAAGAGATGGTTGGGGGCCTTTGTGCAACAGAAAATGAAACAAGGCAAAAAAGAAAGGAAAATAGGATGCTTGCAAAAGAAACAAGACTCAATTAGACTAAATCTGACTACAGCTTCTATTTTTAGCTTTACAGCTGGGGCAACGGGGAGAAAACACCACTGCCTTCTGACCAATCACATAGGTTCGCTGTGCACCAATGAGAGCCTTGTAATAAATGAGTCGTGAAAAAGGTTGGCGCTTCCTATTCCTGTTAAACTGCCTCTACATGCTTCCACTGACAGTTGCAATTAACACAACATAAGAATTAATTTTAATAATACCAGTAAAATTGCTAGGTGCTATGAAGGCAAATGAGCAATCTCTACATACGCTAAATGAGCAAAAAATTGTTACCCACTGATTAATAATCTACTCATGATTTTTTATATTTCAGCATACAGTAAAAGATATTACAGCCAATTCTGTTTTTAATTTTGTGGAAACTATTTAGGACCCTTTACTTTCTTTCCCTTTGACTTCACTAAGCAAACTCCTTAAGTGCCTAAACCTCTTAGACGTGGGTTCAGAAATTCAAGTTAAAAGTAATACTCCACTGTAGTTCCGTTACAAATGCAGTCAGAAGTGGGACGATTAACCATGAGGCCCCACGTGGCATGCCCAGAGGAAATGCCGGGACAGGAGATGGGTTTTAAACTCTTGGTCAACTGGAATGTGGCACCTTTTGTGGAAAGTGGTTTGCTTCTTGAAGTGAAGATCAGTCTGACCGTCTACAGTGGAGAGCTTTTCCAACACAAAAGATGCAGATTTAAATCTACGTTAAGGGTAGTACTCCGAGAATGAAATGGCAGTTGTGCTCATAGGTTTACATACCCTAGGGACAAAGGGTACTAGTAGTTATCCGAGAGATCATTTTAAAGACTCTGTAGAGACAGGCAACCCCCGATAGACTCCAAAGCTGGGTTTAATTACAAGGATATATTGGGCCATCCTTGAGAAACACATTGCTTAATTTTTAATCCGAAATTCTGAGTGTTCTCAGTCGCCATGCGCCAATAACCGGATTGTCAACATAGCATGATTGTAAAAGTCATGGCTTTTTAGAACCGGAGAGTTTTAGGTGATAGAGAGAGAAAGAGAGAGAGAGAGAGAGAGAGAGCAAGAGAGAGAGAGAGAGAGAGAGAGAGAGAGCTTGTTTGTGTGAGCGGGTGTGTGGGAAATAGTCAACGTTAAATGCCAGAATCCACATTTGACAATTAATTGATCGACATAGTCTTTAGTGATATATTTGATCTTTTTTTTTTTTTTTTAATATTGTTGTTATTTTATGCTGTGGACCCATATTTCAGTTAAATTTGTAGGTGTTCCATTAGAAAGAATTCCTGTGTATGTTTGTTGGTGAGCAAAACATGTTTTGCACACTGAAGGTTTGTTTTTGTATTTACACCTCTCCTTTCATTTAGCATGCAACATGTTTGTTATTGTAACAAATTCTGCATTATATATTTTGTTTAAAAACAATTTTGTGGAAAATATTGTGGAAAAAACAATTACCTGCTATTTCGCAAAAGAATCAATATTTTGTAACTAGACCGCAATACCGTGATATTGTTACTCAAGGTAATCATACCGTCAGAATCCGATATCCTCCCATGCCTAGTTCTCAAGAGTTCTGTGACATCTAAATGTTGTAGTCCAACCATCCCAGCCAACTGGGACAGTGGGAAAAACATAAATACCTAAACACATGGACGTATTTGCACTTTAGTTCTTACATTCGGATTACATATATAGCTCAAGCCACTGTTGAACATGATAAAATACATCCACCATCCCCCAGAGCTGACATCTGGACAAATCTCTGTTTTTTTTTTCTCCATCAGACTCATTTTAGAAGCCCATCCATATTAGTAGTCTAATCCAAAGCTCTTGCCCTATACTCCTCGAGTCACACAGAGATAAATAGAAAGTTTACGTTCATCTGTGTTTGGAAGGTCAAGTCATACTGGAAGACAATAGGAGGTGCTGTATTGAATATAGTGCTTATTCAAGTCAGATGTTGCATGTTTGGACATGCAAATAGGAGGTGCAGGGATTAAGGGATGAGTGAATATCAAATCAAATCAAATGATCTGTATGTGTGATTATGAAGGAGATTTGGGCGTTATTTTCAATTGTTTTCATAGTATGCTTGTTTGTTGTCGTTTTGAAGCTTAGACCTCTCTTGACCTATTTGTCTTTGTTTTATTTTATTTTTTTTCCTGGTTCGTTTCTCATTGGAGCAGATTAAAAGGCAGTGTGCACGTGTGAACTAATCCATGAGTTAGTGATGGGTTTCAGCCCCGGAGTCTCTTGGCCCTGTCATGCAGCGAGCACATTCCGCCGCCGCCCCCCTTCTCTCCTCCCTCACCAGTGAACTTTGCACGAGCATTTGTGTTTGTGAAGCACGTGTTTCTGCCGCCGAGTGCTGCATCAGGAGGGTCCATTGCTGTTTTACTGTTTTATTATATGTGTTTTTTCTCCAATAGTTTCACTTTTGCCGATAGTCTTAGGTCCCTCCTTTGCAATCCGTCAGATTGTATATTCTTTGTGGCGCGGGGTGGCCTCGGCAGTTAGCGTGACAGCAGCATTCATCTGCATTGGTGATTAACTGGGGTTATTACTGCATGTGGTCATGGCACTGGAAGTTCTTCTAACATTTTATTGTCCCCCGTTTGGAGTGTTGTGCTGAATATATATGCATTTTGCTAAGATGCTTTCGTGCTCACTCAAAATATTCTTGCATGCAATACATCTCCCTTTGAAGATTGGGGTCACAACTCCACGCTCACAACTATCCTAGTCACATTCCCGCTCGCCCAAATGCTGACATGAATTTCGCTCCCCTACATTTGATTCATGCTTGCCGTCATGGAAGCAGAATGTACTGTAGGTCACTAACCATCACAATTCTCATGGAATCCCTTCACTTGTCAAGTTTCCCTCAGTGAGTTTGGCATAGCTGGGGATGAAAGTGAGACAACCACTCTCAGTTACAGCAAAACATTCAATTTTATAGCCAAAAGAAAATCTTGATAGTAATGCATAAACTATTATAAAATGTTTGTTTTACCATCTTACAGTCTTTTTATTATTTCATCATCTGACCATCCGAATGACCAAATATGCCCATCTCAAAATGTATTTTCTTTCTTTTTCTTTGTTTTAAATGGCATTACAAAACCGAGAGTTTGTCCACCCTGGATCCTGCTTTGTGCCCATGGTTAGTTTCTGGGCAGATTATACACACACCTACATATACACACACAGCCTCTGTTGTCCTCCCCCACTCTCTACATCTCTCACCCACTCTATCGCTCCAACTTTCTGTATCTCTCCCATCTGTCTGGATTTCATAAAGGAGAAGAAAAGGGGCACATCAGTCAGACCAATGAGAAAAGCCTGCGGTCGCTGTAGGGAAATTATTTCTCTAATCTCGCATGTGTACAGGGACATGATGGACTAACTTGTAGGATAACAACAAAATAGAACTTTCACAAGTACACAGTACACTGTCTTTGCTTCAGTCCCTTGTAGAGAGGGGAGATGTTACCGGTAACATGACAAGTGGTCATTGTTTTTATGGATTTTTTTTACTTATCAAATTACTAAAATATTGATGAATAAGTTCAGGAAGAAAGGAATTGATTACTAAAGCGCAGTTCCAATTTTTTAAATATTTTGAAAAATAATCAGGCTTTACTGTTTTTCTCTGATTTGTAAGTGTTTTTGACCAGCATTTCTCTTGGCAACATCAAACAGTATAATCCCCCCCCCCCCCCCCCCCCCCCCCCCCCCAAATGGTTGTTTGTCTGTGTGGCCTGTGTTTGGCTCGCAACCAGTCCATAGTGTCCCTCACCTACTGCCTGAAGATGGCTGGGATAGGCACCAGTAAGCCAGTGACTCGAGTGAGTATAAGCTCTAAAAAGGATGGATGGATGGATGAACAGACGGATGGACAGACTCCCTAGTTACTTAAAGAGCCACCAACGCACAAACACCTTTGAAGCACTTTATTTTTAAATCACATCTGGCTACTAGTGCTATCCAAGCAGTTTTTATGTCCCAGAGAGCACTGCCTTTTTAGTTATGGTTTTCTTCCTAGAAGAAGAGCTATAGGAGCCTGGTCTTGTTAAAGGAAAATAACTGCCCAGACATGTTCCCTTGCACCCCTTCTAAATCCAGAAGTTTTCTGCATATAATTGTGTCCCTAACTGTAAGAGCCATTTAGTCAACTTTACATTTATGATTCACATAATAAAACCGTGGGTTGAAGCACATATGGCGGGCCCCAGTTTAGCGTCTGGCTGGTAGCTCTTTAATGACTGTTCCAGCAGTAGTGAGGGGTAGATTCCCCATTAACATGAACAGCCTATTCAGTCAGGTGCTACGGGTTGTATTGGGGAACATGTGACCATGTGCACTCATGTGAGCGAGAAAGGGAGAGAAGGATGCCCTGCTCTATGAAACACAGGCACAGAAAGACTATGTGGGGGATGTGAACAGGAATGTCCCAGCAATGGAATTCTTGGGATAAAAATGTTCTGTTTTCTTTGTGCTAATTGTTTATGTTGCTAGGTCAGCTCAGGGAACATTTTTATACTTTCGATTTATAATCCCAATTCCATTTTAAATCAAGCCATGCACTCAAGTATTCTAGGTCCAGGAGTTGGTCCAAGACATATTGAAGAGCACCATGACCTTAACTTGGTAGAGCACCAGCCAAGTGACGTCTTGATTATACATACAGCCATATGCCTTCGACAAAGTATGCAAGCTCTCTGTGCTCAACAGCAGTCAGTCACAGTGGCAGGCAGCAAAGCATCATGGGGGATGGATGTATGAGCTGCCATGCGAGCAAAGCACTTCCCCTCTCCATGTATATTGCATGTCACCATCTGCACTGTAGATTCATGTGCCACATTTACATGTGAGTTATTGACCTCTGATATGAGAAGAAACGTTTTACATGATTTGACTCTGATGGCCAGTACAGGTTATTTCCTCTTAAATTTTATCCTCGCTATTTTTTGTCTGATGGAGTACAATTGTATGTGTTTTGTGAACGTGCATTCATATTGACTGTGTAAGATCATTTGAAATTGACCAGCGAAATGATTAGATTGCTTTAAAATGAGACTTTGCGTTACAAAATACTTTGTGTTCCTCTTATCTTCGTCAACACTGTGCTTTACGTAGGTTTTGGACTACTTCAAAGGGACTATAATGAAGTTGTAGGAGCATCAAGAGAAAGTTGATCTTCCTTGTATAGATGGTTTCCTTTTTTTCTTCTCTAGAGAGATCACCCTTTGTCAGGATCATGATTCTCTTTGTAAATCAATTAACAAGATTTACCTCTGAGTGGGACAACGCTGATGTGTAATTAGTGTAATAACTGGGTGAAGGGTCAGATTTTCTCTCCGTCTAGATGAAATTGAATTGGGTCAAAGTAAGTGTGTGTGCGTGTGCATGTGGGTGTGTGTCTGTGTGTTAAATGGGCTTGAGAGTGTGCGGACTTTGCCGTGGAGAAGACGTGTATTGACTCTTATCTGGGCTAGAAATATGACCCTGCCTTTAAGAGCACGGCCAGTAATAATGTCAGACATCTCGGGCCTGAGAAGTTATCTATTATTTATGTATTCACAAGTTTGGAATCTAGGGCAGTCTTTTTTTTTTTTCCCCTCTGTCACCAGTGCTTTAGCTTGAAGTATTGCTTTAAGACGGCTTTGAATAAGCAGAAACATGGTTTGGTTTATCAGTGCAGTTTTTAAAAAAGGAGAATTAAAATTTTCCTCATGTTTGTCCTCAGGCTCGTTTTATTGCAACTAATTTATTCAAAGCATTTGCAGCAAGCAAGCAATACACTTGCAAATAAAATCTCTGTCTCTCTCTCTCCCTCTCTCTCTCTCTTTCTCCCTCTGCTGTAAACATATATATATATATACTGTATATATATATATATATATATATATATATATATATATATATATATATATATATATATATATATATATATATATATATATGGTTTGTTTGTTTGTTTGTTTTGCCAGCAGCCAAAAAGTTGTAAAATTGTAATAGAAGTGTAATAAAATAAGGGATTAGGAGACAATGAACATCGTTGAAAAGGTGTTTTTATCTGACAAGCTTGCTAGCAGCTCTGTTTGTTCTTCGCCTCAAACGTTATTTCACAAATGGTATACAGTATATAAATGGACATAGTGGGCAGTAAAAGTGTAATACCAGTCCTTTTATAAAAATGAAACCGTTTATGTTTAACCCATACTACACGTTCGCCATACGTTCAAAGCTTCCATTTGATGTTCATTTGGATTTTATTGGATTATTTTTCAAGGCAATGAGAGCTTATTTATCTTAATGTTATGGGTTTGGTCTTTTTTTGGGAGCCTTAGTGATGCATGCCTCTGTTAGCATGCTGGACAGTTACTTGTCAAATGTATAGGAGCGCGCGAGAGGAGGCGAGTGATGAACCACGCTCCTTTGAACAGATTAAAAGAGATGTACATTTGATGTGTGTTGGTTCTGTAAGAGTAGGTGGGTAGCTCTCATATACCAGATGGGGAGAGAATCAAAGTGCTTCTGTGAAAACAAAGCCCACACTGGAGTCGGTTTTCTCACATTCCAAAGCTCAAGTGAAGCTGCTACTAAGCACATTAGTGCCGAATTTAGAAAAAAAAAGATTGCATAGACACGATGTTGCAAATGGAAATGAGTTCTGTGTTATAATAGGCACTGTGCTCATGTGATCGGCGGGGAGGGGAACATGAAAGCAGGAGAGGTGGGGTGCAGTGACCCATGGTCGACTGGCTCCTCGCTCACATGTCAAAGCCAAAAGGCAGAGCTGCCCTCCTGCGTACCCATCTGGGGACCATCAGGAACACAAGCCCTAAGAACACACTTACACACACAAACATGAATTTTCCTTTTCAGTAAACGCAAATATTATATTAATATTGTGGCTGAAATTCTGAGCATTTGGACAGTTTTGGAGATGACTGCATTCAGGATCCCTGGTGGATGCTTGCTTTTCCTTCTGTTGTTATCATTGTCCATTACTCTGTTCCAAAGGTATCAATAGAAATTTCGTGAGCACCACAAATTAACATCTAGATTCCATATATACACAAAGTCAGTAGGATTTTCAGTTGGAGTAAATTATAGTTGAAAGTCTACTTACTGTGTCTGCATTGAGTCGACCCTACATCCTACTGTTTCACTAAAACAAGAATTTACTGATACTGCGATGTTCCAGGTATATACAGTGGGCCCCCGGGTTACGAACTTAATCCGTTCAGCGGCTACGCTCGTATCTCGAATTGCTCGTATAGCGGGCAATCCAAACCCATGTTAATTCGTGAACGCATGCAACGCGCGCCGGAGCCTTAGGTAAAAACGACACACTGTATACATATTTTAAAATTGAGTGACATAATCTGCTGTACACTTGCATTATATAATAAATACAATGGATAAAAAGCTTTTACCTTTGAAACGACGAGACTTGAGCTGGGTGTAAGCAGAGGGGGGCAGAGTCTAACGCTCAAAGTTAGCACGGCGATAGATATGCTATTGGTCTTACAGTGTTACAGTTACTCTTTCAGTCAGGGTGCAAATCACGCAGATACTAAAACATCAATCAATCAATCAATCAATCAAATTTTATTTATATAGCCCTAAATCACCGAAGTCTCAAAGGGCTTCACAGAATGAAAAGAGGTCATACAGAGACATCTTTTCAATGTAAGGTACACAACAGCATCCCCTGTCAAAGCTCCCAGAAGGGGAAGGAAAAACTCAAAAACCCCAATTTGGGGAAAATCAGAAACCTCCAGAAGGGACCACAGGTGGGAGGAGCCCCCTTCCAGGCCCACAGGTTGAAGTGGATGCTGCATGTACCGAACACAGAAACAATATAAATTACAGAAAACATCATCCTCTTATTTCTTTCTTTACCGCTGCTAGTAATTTTAGAAGCTATGTCTAACAGATAAAGTTTGCAAAGTCTTCACAACATTCCGTTTTTCACTAATTTTCTCTCCTTCCTTCCATCCTGTCCCATCAAGCTAGATAAAGGCGTTCGGCCAATAGCATATCGGCATTTCTGTGATTGACGTGTGACGCCGGCCAATAGCATCTCCGTGAGTGAGACCGGGTGACCTTAATCGACCAATAGCATATTCGCATCTCCGTGACTGACTGATAATTATTCGCACTTTTTTTTTTAAACGGTTGGAATGTATTGACAATTAATTTAAAAAAAAACACACATTTAAACCAATGACAATTCTTTGTCCTGCAATCGGCACATTTAATTTCATGTCAGCTGTTTTTCCCTTTAGCTGTACAAACACTACACTTAAATGGTAATATATTTAGACACCGTGAGTGAGACAGTCAGTGTGACGTTGTAAGACCAATAGCGTTCACGTTATTGCCAAAAGTATCTACTGATAATAGATGATGTCGCTACTGTTGATTTTATTGACGCAATTAAACGAAAACATTTCTACGTACTTAATGGCCGGCATGTCGACTTGCTCGTAAAGCGAGAGGTTTGTTCGTAAGCGGAGGACAAAAATCTCCCTGATCCACGCTCGTAAGGCGAATTGTTCGTAAATCAGGGTGCTCGTAAGCCGGGGGCCGACTGTATTTTCTATTACACTTACATCAGTCCGGGTTACAATTGAGCTAGGGCCCATCTGAACTGACTGAGATGCTTGGTAGAGTCCAGGGTAGTCAACAGTCAATCACGGGGCATGTATAGACAAACACACTCTCTTTCACAACTATGATCGCTTAAAGAGTCATTGGTTAACCTAACATGCATGTTTTGGAAACTGTAAGTTGCATTAACATGGAGAAAACTCAGGACGCTATATTACAGAGGAACAAAGGGACTCGGACTGTACTGTTTAACTATTTATGGTAGCAAGATGCCACTCACTCATTGTTTGTAGGAAATGGCTAAGACTGTGGGTCTACATGATAACTTATCATTGGCAGGCTTTAGGAACCTTTTGAGAGGGGCTCCCAATTAGCCACAAGCTCATGGCCTTTAACCTCTTAGTGACACAGTTAAAGATAGTGCTGGCAGGACAAACTTAAATGATAATCGTGCATCCGCTTTCAGCTATCTTTAGTTGTTCCTTACTTGATCCCTAAACACAAATAAAATGGCAGCGGTAGGGCTGGCCAAGAAATCAAAATACAGTGGGCCCCCGGGTTACGAACTTAATCCGTTCAGCGGCTACGCTCGTTTCTCGAATTGCTCGTATAGCGGGCAATCCAAACCCATGTTAATTCGTGAATGCGTGCAACGCGCGCCGAAGCCTTAGGTAAAAACGACACACTGTATACATATATTAAAATTGAGTGACATAATCTGCTGTACACTTGCATTATATAATAATTACAACGGATAAACAGCTTTTACCTTTGAAACGACGAGACTTGAGCTGTGTGTAAGCAGAGGGGTGCAGAGTCCAACGCTCAAAGTTAACACGGCGATAGATATGCTATTGGTCTTACAGTGTTACAGTAACTCTTTCAGTCAGGGTGCAAATCACGCAGATACTAAAACATCATCCTCTTATTTCTTTCTTTACCGCTGCTAGTAATTTTAGAAGCTATGTCTAACAGATAAAGTTTGCAAAGTCTTCACAACATTCCGTTTTTCACTAATTATCTCTCCTTCCTTCCATCCTGTCCCATCAAGCTAGATAAAGGCGTTCGGCCAATAGCATATCGGCATTTCTGTGATTGACGTGTGACGCCGGCCAATAGCATCTCCGTGAGTGAGACCGGGTGACCTTAATCGACCAATAGCATATTCGCATCTCCGTGACTGACTGATAATTATTCGCACTTTTTTTTTAAACGGTTGGAATGTATTGACAATTAATTTAAAAAAAAACACACATTTAAACCAATGACAATTCTTTGTCCTGCAATCGGCACATTTAATTTCATGTCGGCTGTTTTTCCCTTTAGCTGTACAAACACTACACTTAAATGGTAATATATATAGACACCGTGAGTGAGACAGTCAGTGTGACGTTCTAAGACCAATAGCGTTCACGTTACTGCCACAAGTATCTACTGATGATTGATAATGTTGCTACTGTTGATTTTATTGACGTAGTTAAACGAGAACATTTATACATACTCAATGGCCGGCATGTCGAATTGCTCGTAAGGCGAGAGGTTTGTTCGTAAGCGGAGGACAAAAATCTCCCTGATCCACGCTCGTAGGGCGAATTGTTCGTAAATCAGGGTGCTCGTAAGCCGGGGGCCGACTGTAATTTGATTAATTTGTTATTTTCAAAGTCGAAATTTGTAAAGTCAGCTAAATTATGAAGTCAAGATTTTGCAAAAGTGGCAGGATGGTAGATGAGTGATTTACATGCATGTTTACAATAGGTAGTAACAACTTCATTGTGGCATTTAAAGACATGTTCCACTCACCGTGTTTCTCCGAGTACAAGTTGAGTTTTTTTTTTCCCTCATGTTCATCCCGACTTATAACCGCCTAACTCAACGCCAGATCAATTTCCTTACATATCTGTGTTTGAATGATTAGGGGCACTGCGAAATGTTTTTAAAGATATTCAATTGAATGTGAAAATTGATTATCAAATTCATTATGGACTAAATAAGTGTTTTTGCTGTTAAAAGAAAAAAAGCAAAATAAATTATCCTTTTAAGATATGATGCACGAACTATGACCATTAAACTATACATGTTAAATTGATGTCAAACTGATTTTAAATCAGTAATTATTATTTTCATCGGAAGACTACCTACAAGATTTTTTTTTAATAAATGAAAACTTTAAACATTTTTTTCTTTTGTTTTTCTTTCTTTTTTTTCTCCGTTCGTGTCACAAACTGTCTGACTGTCTGTCCTCTTCCTGGTCATACATGATCAGCTGGGCAATTCTTCTATTATGAGAGAGTTTTTTCAACAAGGAAAAAAGGTATGGAGACATTTTGCGATCTTGTCCATCACTGACAGACACATTGAAAGTGTTTGAAATCAACATGCTGCCAATGAGCCTCTTATGTTTCTAAAACAGGAGATCACATGGTACATAAGATAGAGACTAAAAGAACAGAACCAGGACTCTGAGTGCTTTGACATTTACAGACTGTTATCAAAAATTGGACATGGTGTGGAGGTCTACAAATTAAAGGCAGTGCAGAATTCATGGACAGTTTCTCAGGACTAGCACAATTTTTGTTAATTATGGCCTGGAGAAAACCAAATGTGTTTCAGGACTTGGCTTTCATTTGATGCGCTACCATAGCAACCTGTCAGCTCAGATAGAACAATACATATTTATGATATTACAAATTGTATTTGCTCTCTTTTTAGATCCGGCGTGTAGTGTTTTCTTTCTTTATTTCTTTTTTATGTAATGGCAGAAATCTGAACTAGCTCAATCAGAACGTCCTCCATAAATAACCCTGAACTTACATGAGGCATGCTGGAAGTTTTGTTGGCCTGCTTGACCATAGGCTTGTTAGACCTTATCCAAACCTAATGGAACTAATGTCGATCTTTGGGCTATGTGACTGCACGACAACATCATTCCCATGTAGGTGATAAATGATTCTTGTGATTTCGCACAGCCTTGGGAAACGCCACGCAACAAGTGATGCCTCACATTCACAAATAGAAATCTTGGTGCAAGGAATCAGAACTGAATTTACCGTAGCAGCTGCATGGTGTTAATCTGTGGATGAGAGACAAGTGAGGACACGGATAGTCTCCGGGGTGGTCTATTAGTTGTCTTTTGAGATACCATAGTGTTTTCTGTCCTGAACAGATCATCTCGCTGGTTGGAGTCTGGAATTTATTAACTGGACTTTGACATTAACAGACAGTTTCCAAAAAATGACAAGTATTTGAGCCTTCAATGTCTATCACTCCTTGTGTTGCATCACCTTTGCAAGTCATACTCCATAAGGGTGTAGAAGTTTAACAGAGTCATATTTTTATCATGACATTTCATTGTCAATAGGAAAATCCAGCCAAAACATATGTTATATCAATAGTACACTTGAAATGTGGACTGATTCTGTATTACTGTGGAAATGTAGCATTTTCTCCTTTTTTTTTTAGCTTGAGTTTTGGATAGCAAACGCATTGGGCTCCTGATCAGTCTCTTCACCAAGCATTATTTATTTATTTTGTTTTACAAACACTGGCCGCGCATTAGAGAGCCATTCGACATGGTGAATATCCCAGGTGGAGCCGGGCTTTTTGGAAAGAGAGATGAACTGTCAACTGATAACTTAATGGTTGAAACAGGACTACGGCTGCTCATGTGAGGCAGGCGCAGACTTTGCTAGATAAGGCGTTGACAAAAGACCCCAGCCAGACTGATAGACATCATGCTAACAGCCAAAGAAGAAGCATACTTTGCGTGCGTGTCCTGTGACCTCCAAAGTTTGAGCGCCACAGATTGCATGATTGCACCTCCTCCTTCATTTGAAGAACACTCTTGCTCGTGTCGAGTTAAAGCGCACACTCATACATATTTGCATTGCTCTAATGGTGTGCACTCTTGCTCATATCAGCGGCATCCATGTATACCTTAACCTCCTATTCACGCACACTGACAGATGGATATTCCAGGCTGCGTTCATCTCCATCTTAAAGCAACAGAAAGTAGCTGGCGCTTTGAATCCCAGTTGTTTTCAACTCCACTACACTGAGCCCCCAGACTCCTAATCGCCCTCCACCCAGCCCTTCAGGCGGGCTAAAAGGGCAGCTCCTGATAATGGAGCGCTGATTGTGTTATAGCCATAATTATCTCTCTTTATCTCTCAACTTCAGGCCATTAGCAGGATAGATGTCACCCCGGGCCTTCCCCCAGTCACCCAATAAGTTGCTGTCTACATGATGGAACGTACGGTCTGAGAGAGGTCCGGGAAATGCCATTACACTTTCCCTCTTCGCATCACCTATCATCTAAAACATATTTGTTATGGAGATGAGCGGGGTAACTGAAGCTGGCTGCCAACAGAAGCTTGTGTACCACCCAGAGGCTTTTACCTGCTGAGGCACTCAACTATAGCTTGAAGCTTATTGACAATGCAAGAAACTGTTCTTTTCATCCCTTGGATTTTGCTTTCCACGACTATGTGCATAATACATACGTACAATATGTCCTCAGATTACGGAGCACGATCTTGCATTAGGGTGCTGAAGTGCAAATCTTTCCTATCTCCTCATCAACACTCAAGTGAGAATAGGCTGCTGCCACAGTCAAGTTGGTAACGGTTGACATCTGTGTTTAGTCTTTTAAACTACTCACTGATTAGCACTGACATGAGAGGGAAAGAAACACTTTGTGGAACTTCGATCGAACAAACTAAACGGACGAAAGAGGTCATCAGTCAGAGCCGATAGTCCATTAGATTTGAGTACTTTTTTGTGCCCGGAAAACATCCAGAAGTATACAAATACAATTGGATTCCATACGTAAGGGCTTGACAGGAAAACAGCTGTGTACTGTAACAGAACTAGAATGTTGGAGAGATATGTACATGGGCTCACACAATATACAGCCTTTATATTGAGCTTTGTGCCTTCATCAATGCTAAGTGAATGTCAATACTTTCCATTTTCTTTGAGACAGGCCCTCCGACCAACTTGTTCCCCGCGTAGGCACATATATGTGAACCTGCTCTAATAACTGTAACAACAGCAGCACAATCGGAAGCGCATGGACCAGACTCTGTTGATTGCCCCACAGTGCCAGTAAACGGTTAATTGCGGCCGATTCTGGAAACAACTGACTTTGACGGTTATCGTACCAAAGGGGTTTTCGGAATAGACTGGACACTATTTTCTTGCCGGTAAATCCATCCGAAAGTTCTGGATTTGTTAAATTGAGGCTCCACTGGATAGGCTGTTCATGAATCCATAGCTATCTTCGCTGAACTAATTTGTGAAATTTGTGGTTTACTTCACATTTCTTTGGATTTCAAATATTTAGGGCACCATTTGTTTTTTTATTCAAAGATATTTGGAATATTAATGACATTCCAATACATCAATATAACACAGCCGTGAGAAAACTAATGAATAATAATATATACCTGTATTTGAGTCCATCAGTTTCCAAGAAGTGTGGATCAAGGCCACTACTTCAGCTTGTCGGTTAGCGAGCCACCTGTTGGTGAAAACGATATGATATGGTATTTTATCCATCCAGTTTCCATTTTCTATAGCCACTTATCCTCACTAGGGTTGTTGTTGCCGGTATTTTATCAAGTCCAAAAAAAACTTTAGTAGCTCATTTACTGTCAGCTCAGTAAAAATGAATCTTTGATGTCTATAACGATCAATGGCAACGAATGAGTCAATGTACAAGTAAGAATTGAAGTTCCTTTACGCCATTATCAACAGTTATACATGTATAAGAACAAATGCCACATCTTAAAACAACACATACATAAAACACAATCTTTTTGAGGTGGCTGGCTAACCGACAAGCTGATGTAGCGGTCTTCATCAACACTCCTTGGAAACTGATGGACTCAATCAAATACAATAGATTTGTCTGTCTTTTCAGATCTTTATTATCCAGTTGACTTTTCTCACCGTTGCGTGGTATTAATTAATATTCCAAATATCAGTAAACAAGAAAAAAACAACAGCAAAACCACTCGCTTCTTTGTAGCTGTTTTTTTAACACACACAAAAAATAATAACAATAATAGTATAATAATAATAACAATACTACTACTACTAATAATAATAATAATAATAATAACAATCATAACATAGAATAAATGTGAGATGACCATTGTAAATTAAACAATAGAGCACTGATGAGAGTCAATAGGCAATTGTGATCCGAGTTGAATGTTGTATTCCCAATAATTTTACAAACTTTATTGCGTTTAAGTGTAGATTGGAAATACCCTGTGTCAAAGGGTCACTTTCGTCACTGTTTGCCTGTGCGCAATAGCATACCCCGGCATGAGTTGCATTTCACATTTTCTTCCCACAACTGTTTAAAAATTAATTTTTCCCAATCACATTTTGCCTGCAGACGGGCTCACCTGCGGCTGTGTCTGGAGCGCTTAAAGGCCCTCATCCCGCTTGGACCGGACTGCAGCCGCCACACCACCCTGGGCCTGCTCAACAAAGCCAAAGCACATATAAAGGTGAGTCAGCTACTATATCTAAGCAAGCTGGCTTTGTCCAAGGAGCGGGCTACAATCTGGACTGGTTGCGAGGAAATTGCACGGCACGTATATCGACCACATTTCACGATGGGCAATTTAGATTCTTCAATTGACCAAACATGCATGGTCGTGGAATGTGGGAGGAAAACCAAAGTACCTGTTGAAATCCCACACAAGTACAAGGAGAACATACAAACCCCACACTGGCATGCCAGAGTTTAGATTCAAATCTTAAACCTCAGAATTATGAGGCAGATCTATAGTAGTACATTGTATATCCAGTATATGATGTTATAAATCTCCTCAAAGAAGCTCATTGGTTTATTTTGACAAAATATGAAGAAGAGTCATCTGTTGACAAGTACTTGAAACCTGGCATGTGAGCAGAGCATGCATGTGCAATTGGGAGGAAGATAGAACAAAAGCCGTATTGTTGCTGTCCAGTTTATCCCACAACATGCACCACCACTCAACGTGTCTGCTGCTGTCAACTTCTTTCACCAACCAAAGCCTATTGTTTTAATCAGTCACGAGCATCACACTTGTCACATAATGTGACATAATGCTAATGAACATAAAGGGGTACTGTATTTGCCAGCGACTCTCAAACGAGGGTACAAATACTCCTGGGGGTACATGAAGGAACTTCAGGGGTACATGAGATTCTAAAAGGGTTCTTGCGGATATTATCAAGTGAAATTTAATGTTTTTTAATGCCATAACCGGAACAGTACATGTTTATTTAAGAGCAAATTAATTGGAACACGAAGGAACTTATTGCTGAATTGATCTATAGATTTTCCTGCAGATGAGCTCCTGGATAAAACGACCCTCGAGGTACCACTACTAATGTAGTTCCAAAATTGAATAAATCAGCCATGAATTGCACAGCATTCTGTTTCAAGTCTCTTTTTATCATCGAAAATTTCTTGTGTGAAGCGGTCTCTGGCTGGAAAAAGATTTAATATTCGAATAATGTTGGGAAATACTGGTATACGGTTATCCATCCATTATTTGCTATGGCGCTAATCCTATATGTATGCCTCACCTGTCACCTGCACTTAAATGAAACCCCGCCCACTTAATCTCCTCCCTCTAGAAACTTGAAGAAGCAGACAGGAAGAGCCAGTACCAGCTGGAGTCTCTGGAGCGTGAGCAGAGGCATCTCCAGCGCCAACTAGAGCTGCTGAGAGGGGGCGGAGGTGCGGCCCTAGAGGGCGAAAGGATACGCATGGACAGCGTGGGCTCCGCCCTCGGCTCCGAGCGCTCCGATTCCGACCAAGGTAATTTGTTGTTTTTTTTGTTTGTTTTTTTTTTTTCATCCATTAGTAACAAAATAGAAATCATAGTAACAGAAGGCTAGTGAGTCAATATTTCGCATCTGAAATAAAAAGTTTCATTTTAGTCTCTAGTTTAGTAGGTAGCTAACTCCACAAACAAGTATATACTCAATAATTCAGCACGTACAGTCCAGCTTGATGTCTTTGTCCTTCCCGGCAGCTGACATTGATGAATTTGCTTTCTGATGCAACTCATGTTGCAAAATTTTCAGTAGGCGATGTCTTGACGCGATCTCGTGAAGAGATGCTGTCATTTAGCGCAGTGATAGACCGACAGGAAGAAAATCGATGCGACTGAGTCTGTACAACGGAAGTGCGTGGCATATAGTCAATCGACACAAGGTCTGCTTTGATGTTGAGAGTAGCCTGGAAGCTGAATCTCAGACATGTGGAGAATGTCAATTTTGAGACACACCATCAATAATGTAGCTTTGGAATCATAGGATCTTCTAACCTCGTCAAAAGCCCCAATGTGATCAAACTTGGGCATGCTTATTTAAAAGGTGTAGCCCCCTCCTAGAGGTTTTTGACGTGGTATCTCAAGTGGGAGGGAGTGTATGGGATTAGTGAGTGGTTTATTTTGCAAGGTTCTTTCCGCTTGGTCCATATCCACTCGGAAATGGAGGAAAAAGCAAACTCACGGAAATCAATACACTGTAAGATGGTTTTACCACATAGAAAAACGAATGCAATTTTAAACAAGGACACAAAGCGCAATGAATAAAACGGTCGACCCCCGTGAGATCCAAACCTTTTTTCCCAATGTTTTTCTTTTGAAGTTATGAAATGATCGACCTATTTTGCCAGCCGCTGCTTTTTACAGAAAGATCTCCTTGCAGTAAAATAATATGCAAATTCAGTTTGAATTAAGCCGTAAAATGCACAATAAATACCATATTGTAAGCACTCACACTAGGATCAAACCTTCAGCATGTCGCGTCTTAGTTACACCATCTTAGTGACATCGTGAGGGGACCAATAACAGACCAGCATCCAAGTGACGCGTTGCAGCGCAGGCAGTTTGACGCGACCAGAAAATAAGAGCAATTACTGAAAAACACCTGAAAATGGAGACAAAACAACATAAACACAGCCAACTCCTAAGGTCATGACAAATGTTGGATGTCGTAAAGCGGGAAAAATGCCTTAAAGAGGGGACGAAAAACCTTGCGGTCCATGTCGTAAAGTGAAAAAAACGTAAGGCGGGGACGTCGTAAACCGGGGGTCCACTGTTTCATATCTTGAATCATTGTCAATCTTCATGCAATACGAAATTATGTCATGCAAATTGAGATGGTTTGACATCAGTAAAGCGTGAATGTCACAATGTCAAATGTCACACTGGTGCTACCGGTGCAAAAGTCACATATTTGCGCATGCTCATTTGCATAGAGTTTAGCACCAAGTAAATCCTCCCTTGTGTGGGGCCGCGACCATCAAGCTACCCAGATTATCTGCCCCCACTGCTGAAAAAAAACCTAGAAAAAACACTGTATATCTTTACAGTAAATGCTCTTCCTTTCTTGCAAAGTGCCCATCAAATAATTGACGTTGCTCTGTGGTGTTCTCCTCTGCCACAGAGGAGATCGAGGTGGACGTGGAGAGCACGGAGTTCTCCCACGGAGAGCTGGACAGCCTGAGCACGGCCAGCACCAGCGACCTGGACGACCACAGCAGCCTGCAAAGCATGGCCAGCGACGAGGGATACTCCTCCTGCAGTGTCAAACTTGCCTTCTCCTCCTAGAGGCTACACGCCGCCGCCACCACCGCAAACACCTCCTCCTCTTTCTCCTCTTCCTCGTCCTGCTGCTGCTCCCTGCCCTCCCATCTGGTGTATCCGTGCACCCATCCAGCCGTGCCCACAGGCATCTGTTCACCTGCTTACAGTGTTCCCATCACCATGCAACAAAAGACTCTCTTTAAGCGCAACTCAATATCTTGGACAGGCTTTCAAACTTTTTGGGTCAGGGGACCATTTTTACAAGGACGCCCTATTAATTCTTATGACGACTAAACCTATTGTAATTACTCTGTACACTCCGAAATACCATACAAATCGTTTTATAAACGTTTCAGCATTTACAATGCTCTGCCAGGTCTACTTATAATATGCTAGGAACTGACAAACACTGAAAAAAGGTTGTAATAACATACAGATGCCACAAGAGGGTGGCAAAGCGCTACTTGCGTCTCAATGAACTCCTCAAATGACCTCCATATAATTCCTTAGTGAGTTGTCGAAAGATGTTCCACTTTTATTGCTTTAGCCTGATCATAAAAACAGCAAATAGGTTAGTTTTTCCTCAATAATGGGCATGTTACAAAAAAAAAAAGTCAGCCAAGGACAAATATGCAGGGGAAGCACTAGATTCGAAAATATTTTTTGTTTGTTTGTTTTGTTTCGCCGGTTCAGGATTAGAACCCCTCGGGAATTATACAGGTTTATTCGATGCCTCACTAGAGGAGTTGACCTGCTGGTCCCTTTATGTAGGTATGTACTTTCAAAGAAAATTATACCACATAATAGTAATTTATTTAAAATTATTTTGCAGGTTGAACCCTCAGTTTGAGACCCAATCTAGAACCTCTATCACTCTAAAAAAAATAAGGGTCAACAATAGCCCAATGATTGGTCCCAAATGAAAATCCTAATATTTGGGTCAATTTGACACTACTTTCTGGCTTGTTTTATACAAAATAACCTCGCTTTAAGTTGTCCATCCATCAATGATCTTAGCCCCTTATTTGCATGAGGGTCACAGGTGTACTGGCCTATCACAGCTGTCTTTGGGCAGCGGGCAGGGGACACAAAGATAAACACCGTCCCACACTCACAAACACAACTAAGGACAATTTAGAATGTCCAATATACCTATCATGCATGTTTTTGGAATATGGAAAGAAACCCACGCAGGCATGGGGAGAACATGCAAACTCCACACAGAAAGGGTGGAGCTGGAAGCAAAGCCACCATCTCTGCACTAGGAGGGAAGACGTGCTAACCACTCTTCCTAAGTGCTGCCTTTTTATATCATCTTATACAAAACGATTTGTTTTTTAGGTTGTTTTAACCAAAACAAGCCAAAAAGTTGGCAATCATATTCTGACCCATATCCGGGTTATTAAACCAGCTTTTTGATTTTAGTGATTTTAGAAAGACACATGGCAAAATACTCCCAATACGTACAAGCCCACATGACCCAAAATGCCCTTGAAGCCTTTTTTTTTTTTTTTCTTTTGCTATTGAAGTCGCTCCAAGGTGATGGGTGCTTCAGCCCGGCCCATGGAAAGCACACAGCGCGGCGACCTCACTCGACGCCGCCAAAGACGCCAAATGTGTCTTATGTTGGACACGCGACTCGGTGCTATTGTGCAAGTCCTCCATCAGCCTGGGAATCCAAAACGTCTGCTTCAACACCCTAGCATCGGAGCAAGACAAGAGTCATCGCCGTCGAACGCGGCGCTCTCTCCACGAGCTATCCTGCACTTAAATACTTTCCGGCTGACGCGGCACAAAACAACAGCAACAAGATACGTTGGGAATACACGTCCACATTCTCTCCAGCAGTAACAAGCAATAACTCTTCATCTTTTCTCCCTTTGTGACCGTCCAAAAGAAGCAAAGTCATGGTTTATTATTTTTTTTCCTTTGTACATACAAATAGCTTAAGAAATTAATGTTAAAGATGAAAAAAAAGGTAGAGCTCATGGGTAGAATGTTTGCCTCTGTTGCTGACTTGTGTTTATTGTGTATTTGAAAGTCCATATTTGGACGCGCGGTGTAGGCGTGGCTCGGACACTTATTTTTGCTGGTTGACATCCTTCAAATTAATTGTTGTGTTGCTGTCTGGTGCTGCACAAGGTTACTGGATGGAAGCGGCAGAGTTTAATTTATTACACGTGATATTCTCTTGGAGTGCGTACGTGTGTGTGTTTGCGTGTGTGTGCGCGTGCATGAGTGTGTATGGCATTCCACTGGCGGTCAGGTGATCCCTTGCGTTGGGTAAAAGAAACGGGTTGTCAAAGTTAGCCATCCCAACTCAACTGGCATTCAGAATTGCACTTCGCCCGGCTGTTTTTTTTTTTTTTCATTCCTTTTTTTGCCCTTTTCATTTTTAACAAAACACCTTTTGAATATTTATTCCTCCATTCCTCTTAAGAACAGACTTAACGAGAGGGGAAAAAAATAACTTATTTTCGTCCTGTTTGACTTCATTTTCGATGCGTTTTCCTCATTCCTCGTTTTAAGAATATTGTATGTTATGTTTTATTGATCTTTTGAGGGGTTTCGGGAGGGTACATATTGTAGCCATTTTCTTTTGCTTTTGGTGTTTATTGGATGGACACTTGAAATGTAAACGGCCCCAAAGCTGCTCCTAGTTGCTGAGCCTGGTTCGAGTCACCTGTCCTTGTTTGGAGGTTGACCCCACCCCCTCAAGAAGGCTGAGGAGGGGGGGTGTCATCGCCACGGGCATATGCTGAGCCAGCCACTACCCAAACCGGGGTCTTTGAAAACGCCACTTTCCTCCTACAAGAGGATGGTATATTCTTGACTAGACTCGTCTTTTTAGTTGATAACGCGTGTCTTACACTTTACAAAACCTCCACTAGGGGATTCAACTGAGTTTGAGATTGTTGGACTTGTTGGCACCGAATCAAAAAGTGACCAACCGGTGCTTGATTCTTCAAACAGAAATGCCAAAACCGTGTCAGAACACCTCAGTGTCCTCTTTCTCTCTCTTTTGTCCATCTTTCTGCCCGAGGGACAGTTTACATCCATTCTGACCCTCTGTGACTTTTTAGCCGTGCTTGTTTCCATTTCCTCACGTTGCTTTGACAAACACGTTCTGTGTCACATCTCCTTGTAAGCTGACTGTCTGAACAAGGCGCGTCTGAAAAGTTTCAGGACTGGCCACATCAGCGTCGATACTCCGGCGTTTGCTTTCAGCCATCAAAATGCCAAAACAATCCCGGGAGTACAGGAAGCTCCGAATTGGCGTTTTGTGACGCAAGTCCTGGAACTTTTCCTCTACTGAGGTTTTGGTTCCGAACAAGCAACCTTGAGCGTGTGTGGTTAACTTTGCAGGCGGGCTCTGCTCTGCTTCTAATAGTCCAGGCAGACCCCAAAAAGTGGATGTTGCGGTGTTTTTGTTTTGTTTTGGGAAACCACACACCGTTCCAGTGTCGGTGAGAAAAACGGGTCCATGTGGTGGTTAAGGCAACGAGCCGAGTCCCATGTAGGGAGTCGTCCTGTTGTTCCGAACCTGCGACCATTCTTTGTAAAACATGCACTCTGATCAACGTGTTTTGTTGCAAAGTTGGAAATGCAATACTTACAATAAAAACGAGATTTTCAAACCTGAACCATTGCGCCTTTATTTAACGTTATATGACTACATATCAATCGACGTTGTGTATTTCAGAAGGCATTTCGTCCACTGCATTTATTTGATCTCAAGCTCTTCACCATTTCTAACATTGCACTGTACAGTAACATTAAATGGATGTTGAAAGAAAAAAATGATTACAAATAATATTTAATTTTGGTGTAGCCTGCAGTTCACTTCCAACACAAACCCATTCAAGACATACTTTTGCATTTTTTTAAATAATTCCCACATTCTAATATTTTTAATTTGTTTTCCATTTTTGTGAAATGTTTGACTAAATTAGGGTCTTAAAATGGCGGGTGAATTAAGAGGTAATTATTAAAGTAATAGACTAATTTAGTACGAATGTAATTGATGTTTTTAGGTGCTAAAAATAAAATCTGAAGCGCCAGTAATTGATTACTCTAAGTACTGACTTAATTAGTTACTTTAGATACTCAAGTACTAATTAATTCGTTTAGGAAGTACAGAAACAATCAATTAAGGTACTCAAGTGCTGAAGTAATCGATAACTAAAGTACTTAGAGCTATGGTGTTGCCCTTTTAAAGACATGTCCGTTTTGATCGTCATTTGCACAATGTTTCTGATTGCCAGTGTAATGTGCAAAAGATTTTTGCACACTCCACCGACAACCAGTCAATCAACGTTTTTAAAACATTGTAATAAAAGTAGAACAAAATAGGCGATTTTCTGTGCGTGAAATTTGTATATCGTATTGAGCTATCTCATTTTAGAGGGTCGTGGTTGGCATATCATAGGACCACTAGGTGACGCAAGAGAGCCACAGAAATAAGGCCCAGCGTGGTGCTAGTGAGCTGCAGAAGAAAGGGCCGGTAATAACTAAAACGCCGCTAGGTGACAGTATCGCTCTGCAAATACTTGACGAGCGCTCAATATGACATGTCTGTCTCTCTTCACTAGGTGAGTCATTTGACTTTATATGCTTGTACTATATTGGAGTATTGTAATTCATGCTTGTCTTATTTTTATTCGGTACTTGCAAGAACTAGAATCACTACCGCATGCATGCCATGCCCGTACTGCAATTTGAGTATTTTTTTTACTGTTGTGTTAAAAATGGAACTGACGCTGATTAAGGAACGCACGTGTCATTCGATGCGTTTTTTCAATTCATTAATTTTCACGAATATGTACAGATTCTCCCCGAACACATCAGCACTATGAATGAACACGTGGAGTTATGTACTTAACAAAAGTGGCGAAATAACTCGTTTTAGCCTACAACCCTATTGGACGACTGATTTTGACAACCAAATGAAAAACAGGTGGCCATTATTACTTAAGGAAATTGAATTAGAAATTGTGTCCACACTCTTGGCTTTGAGCGATGAGCCACAGGGTTCAAGGCATGAGAAAAAAGTAGTTGCTAGTAGTCTGAAATTTAAAGTACTCATCTATATTTTGATCAAAACTTTTCAAGTGTTTGACTAGGGGGTCTAAAAAATTGCTGGTACTCAATTAAGTAAATAATCAATGGCTTTAGGTAATTATTTACTTTGGGTTATTCGGTACTATACTAATCATTTGCTTACTTTAGCTACTGTAGTACACAAGTAACAAAGAGTAATCAATTACTTTTGTAATTGATAACTTTTGTACTTATTCATCTAAAGTGACTGATTACTTTATTGCTAACGTCTTTTAGTACCATACCTATCTAAACCCTCCTTTAGCCCAAAACCTGGGGGAAAAAAAAGGGAGAAAATATGTAAATAAGTACCCAGCATGGAATGTCTGGAGTCTTCAAAAACTAAAAATATGTCTTTGGGATTGAACTAGGTGACATTGTTTCAGTCTTAGTTTTGAGGTACTGCACTTTAGGTACATAGGGGCCGAGCTCGGTTGGTCATGAATATCTGCAAAAAAAAAGTCTACCTCTCTTGTGAAAATATTACATTTCTAAAACAACAAAATTCTGACAAAAGAAATACGCAAATGGCGGACTGTCAAATCAATAGACAACAAATGAGAGCAAACATGATAAAACAAACCTTGACAATACCATTGTCTACCATGTAGTAACAAAGTCATAATTTTAATGTTGTTCCAGCAGTGTAATTCAATCGAATATAAAGCCTTGATTGAGCTTTACACAGGATGAGTTTTTTTTTTTTGTTTTGTTTGTTTTTCTCTCTCTTTTTTTTTTTACATTTCCTGATATGTAACTTAGATGTGTCATATCAGTTTTTCAAGTAAAACACTTGTAAACCGGGGGCTTTTTTTCCCTCCCTAGGCTAGAAGACTAGACTTTGCTGCCAAATGAAAAATATTTCAGCAATACTTTGAGTTTTGCTGGAATGAAATAAGACAGTGATGGTTGGCACGTTGGAACATCACAAAGGGGCGCGCGGGGGGGGGGGGGGGGGGGGGGGGGGGGCAGAGCTCCCCCCTGCCTTTCCTCCCATTATGACTCATCCACTGGAGCTCATCTAGAGTTGTTTTCCACCCCCCCTACTCTTGCCTCACTGGAGCCCATGCCACCAATTACGTTACTGAAAGTCCTTAGTGGGAGTCCATGGGGGATTACAAGAAGGTAAAATAAAGGAGGCCAGCGGGGCAGGGCTATAAAAAAAGGGGGTGGTGGGAGGGTTTACTCCAGTGATAAGCGTGAGTCATAGTCCCCGAGGTGGCAGGTCGTTTGACATTAGAGCAGCTACCGTGGTGGTGACTGGTGATTTTTTTTTGTTTCTGAGGTTTTCTCTCTCTCCAACAAGTTATATGCTGTTATATATTTCTCAATTTGTTTTGCTAAGGAGCACTCAAAAAAAAGAAAGACTGACCTTCAAGTTGGCTCTCTTGAATTGTACATTCCAAAAATCATATGATAACACATTTTTCTCATTTATTTCACACCCTGTGATATTATCAATTCAAAGCTATGCTCAGCAACATGAATGGTATTTACTTTATCTAAAATGCTCGCTTTCCCGCAAGTGGATTTTCAAAAAGTCTAAGTCACCCAAGAAAGAATTCCACTGTTCAGATCTAAAGTTGGTCATCCCGAACGGCGCTAGGCTCTAGCGGGAACAGCATTCAACATGTAGTCACGCATGTCTATATATAGACAACACACTCCACCAGGTTTTCCAAGGAAATACAGTGCAAGCGGAATGGCTTTGAATAATTGAAGTGTAAAACAAAGCAATTGAGATGGACTAAAATCTATTTGAACTGCTGAAATGTTCAGATCATACTTTTCCTCCTCGTATTGTTTCTTCTGTTTTGTTTTATTGCCTACCTTATTATGTGCTCGATTATGGAATTTAGTCTGCTTGGGGAAGTGAACGGAATAAGAATTTGATTGTGTGGTATTACTATGCATGTGACAATAAAACTCTTGAATCCTGAACATTTACCAGTTGCGAAGGACCGCACGCTATTGGGGTGTGACGTGGTAGTGTTTTTCTACCTTTTTTTGGCTTGCTCATAGTCCCAGAAAAGAAACGGAATCGCTGCAGTGTTCATTAATCAAACCACCAAAATGCCTTACAACAGTAGCGTTACTGTAAAGTTACAATGGGTTTTTTTTTCAAATGCTTCCGTTTTAATTGACTTTGGCTAAAAAGCACAAATCTATTGTTTGCCATTGGCAACCAAAAAAGTTCAAAACCTGCTATAATCTATAACTTCATCCATGAAGTCAGCAACTAATAGAGAATGACTGAAAGTAAATGGAATATGATCAAACAGCCAAGCCGGTGCGCTGACCACAACAGCGCATACTTGTAAATGACTGAATAGTACAAAAAAAGACCGACAAATGAGCAACAACTGAAGGAAGTTTCAGTGAAGACTTCCTGTCTATATCAGTCCACCACCTACACTCCCTTCCTGTGTGCCATGCATTGTGACAGCTGGCTAGTCATGCTTAGTTCAGTAACAAGGTCTCAGTCTGCTTCACACATTCACCCCCTCCCCTCACTTTGTTTTGCCATCCTTCAGCGGGATTGTTGCTGAATGGGAAGTAGCACTTTGCTGATGAGTGACATGTCATTTCTCGCACACACAATAATACGTCGGTGACGAACACACGCCAGCGCGCTTCCACTGAGCCCGCTTGGTCACCATGTCACATGTTGACCTTGGTGACAAGGTGAATGTCCTGTTAAACTTTTCTCTTTCTCCACATGATGTCATTTGACAGTGATTGGCTCTTCCTCGCTCACTGTTTGCCATTTGTGAGCAGCGCGACGACCCGAGGCTCGTTGGCAGCCCGCGAAGAGGTGACGACTGCTCAGCTGTTAGAAGAGGGCCTCGGGCGGCCTTCATTCTCACGGCTGCGTTTATTCTCAAATGGGTATTCGTCGCTCCCGCACCGTTCACACTTCATGCTTCTCTGACAGCTAAGCGTGAGTCATTTCTGCACATAACCAATTCAATTGGTCCCCACCTTATTTGGCAAAGTGTTTTACATGAAAAACAAAACACAAGTACAACTAATAATAGAGATTAAATAACCGGTACCTTTTTTTTAACACACGGGTTAATCAGTTGCTTGAACGAGGGAACCTCTAATTTGTTCAATAGCGCAGCTAGTCTCGACCTTTTTTTCCGATTACATGCCGCCTTTTAAATATTGTGTTTTTTGTTTTTTTTCAGCCAAGTACTCCAAACGAGCGCAAATAATTTTTGGGTGGAAAAACAATTCAATCAAAGCGCTGTGCTGTTTCTGGTTCATAAAACGTTGGAACTACATTGGTAGCGGTATCTTAGGGATATGTTTTCAGTGTTTTGAGAAAATAGATCGTAATACATGATCTGTGTTATTTCTGGCTCATCTTCTGGAAAAACTGCATAATGACATACATTTGTTATAAGCTTAAAAAAATACGGACATACAATGTTTTACAGAAGTCACTATAATACAATTTAGCAAATACATTTGTTTTCATGTTCCAATTAATTAGCTCTTAAAACTGTGCTGTTAATTTCCCCACATTAAAAAAAAAAATCTTGAAAAATTTTGTTCATAGATGCAGAACCCCTGTAAAAATCTCACATACTCATACCCACATATGAGAATCACTGGCAGTAAAGATAATGGAGGTTCAAGGGCCCTACTTCAGAAAATCGTGATAAAACAATTACAAAAGTTTGGGATTTTGTATAGCTTTTTCCTAGTTTGAATATTGAGTATTGCATTGCCTCCTGGTAGTTAACTTGAGTCCATGTCTCTTGCAATGCGCAAATGTTCTCTACCGACATGTCTGACTTCCCGTTTTCTCCACGAGTTTCCACTTTTCTGTTTCTCAGAGTGATGATGCTAATGTGGAAAAAATTGATGGATGGGCACGGCAGTTGCAGCAGCTGCCCGAGTGATGTCTCAGATGATATTCATCCACACTCGTGTTGTTGACTCACACTTGCAAGCCTTGGCAGGTGATGTGTGCTGCCGCAAGATGAGCACGATCTGTCAAAGACGGGATGGCAGTGCAGTCGCATACAGAGAGGTGTCATTTAAAAATAAATCATGATTATTTTAGAGGTAACAACTTATAAGAACATCGAGATGACACGTGACGTTCAAAGAAAATCTAATTGTTTTAAATTTTGGAACACTATTACGACCGAACTTGCATTCGCACCATGTCTGCGTGTGTAGGCTGGATGGTGAGAGCTGCGTCACATATGTTAAGCGAGTACACACATGCTGACAATCTGGCCAAATTTGAGCTTTTTTTTTTCTCCGTGCTATCAAAGTCAACCTCGGCCCAGCTCTCAGAAGTGACAGAGACATAGACATACGTATAGCGTTATCCAGTGTGATCCTGTTGTGTGTGTGTGTGTGTGTGTTGGGGGGTGATACACAGTGTCTTTCTTAACTTAAAAATGTAAAAGTTTTTAAAACAAAATGTGATTTTCTGCAAGCTAATATATTAGCTTAATGCTAGCTTATAATGCGAACTCACATAGGCAGGCTAATGTAAATTAGCATAGAGTGCAACTTTACTACACACGGAGCAACAACATGTAAATATAGAGCACACAATTCTCATAATAATATTCTCTTGCAGTGATGTTGATGATTCTTTTATCTTCTAACTAAAGCAGCGTGGCTGGAATTTCAAGCAATCTGTGTTGCAGCCACCTAGCACCTGGTTGAGTTGAGGCTGATTCACCGTGCAGAGGAGCAGCTGGTCTCTTTTTTTTTTTTTTTTTCTTTTTCATGAATGTGGCTCGTTGTGGCATGACCACAGTGGCAAATGTGTGAGTGATGAGATGTGGGCGCATCACGGAGCAATCAACCTCAGGCGTGTGTCTTTAGGCTTTCCTTGTGAGGATAGATATCTTCAGTGGGACCGCATAGCTCAAATGAAATGTATTTTTAAAGGGAATCCAAGTACAAATGTGGAAATGTATTGGTCGTGAAAAAGGAGGGCTGGGGGTGGCTGATGAGTCACCCTTGTTCTCTGGTGTGTATGTCACAAGACGCAGCATAAGATGAAGTATTTCTTAAGTTTTCCCAGCTTCATGTCACCCACTTTGGAATTGTACTTTGTAGTTTAAAATAAATATCTTTGAATATCTGCATTTGCATATGAATTTTCACAAAATCAGAAAATTGAGAAATAATTCATTCCCTTTAAAATGTTATATAATGGATAGAACTAGCGCAAAAATCGACAGAGTTACAGCAGTTTTGAATGTTGCCAAGCTGAAATCCCTAGTTTTGAGTAAAACGCGTTTTAAGTTTTGGCACGTTCATCTTTCAATGGTGCATATTGTCTTCTAATCTCTTATTATTATTCATGTATATCCGTTATTATAGTGTTTACCGCTGGGTCGGCTCCGTTATAGCTTGACTGCTCCATATAGGCTGGCGTATTGGTCATAAATGACTCTGCAAAATAAAAAATGTTGATCAAAAATGTGTAAAAGTTGTTCATTCATAGATAAAAGAAAATGTGTTAGTCTTTTATACTTTAGTAATTATTTTTCACTGAGCAAAAAATATATAATTGGTATTTTTGTCTAAATTGGCAACATTTGATCCAAAATCCAAAAAGATGCGATAGCCGCATCCCTAAGTGCAAAACAAAGAACTTAGAAATTGGTTTTAAAACTGCTTTTAAACACCACAATCAATATATCTCTCAATAACTAAAGCATTGAGCAATACTTCAGTACTGGTCGGCACTCAATTATCATGCGGAACCAAAATCTAAACATGAGCAAAGGAAATCAAACCAGTTATGGCTTGAATCAGTTACGCATGAAAATCATAAAATGGTCAACCTAAAATAACAGTTTATCTTATGATTCAGTCAACGGTGAAGGCTAAGCGAAGATTTTTTTTTCTCTAATATTCATTTCGCTTTTTTTTTTCTCCCCTTGTTACAGCCAGGTGCCAAGCCCAAATGGAAAAAAAGTGGGTGGGGTGTGTCCAGAATAGCATCTGGTGTAAAACTGCTACACACATCGCACGGGTGACTCACTTTGGCGACAGTTAATGGGACAAGCTTAAAGTTGCAATAGCTTCAAACGAAAAAAAAAAAAAAATCTCATGAGGATTTTTTATTAGTCAATTTCCACCAAAAACGACTCTTTTGTGACTACTTTTGTGACGACTCTTTTTGCTGAATCTATTTCGCCTTATATTTCCTTTGGCATGGAAAACGTGGCCTCAGTTTGCCAAGACGTATACCAAAAAAACAAAAACAAACGATGATTAGGTTGCTACCACTGTTATAAATTAACTCAATTCACTGCCTGTGACGGCCAAAGACATCAAAGATCCATTTTTTTTCCATTGAACCGGCAGTGAAGTAGTTAATCTTACAGGATTTGTATTTCTACTAAAGCGCAGAATGGAAGTACTTCTGACACCTCTGTACTCTCATATTTCAGTCTGTACTTTTTTATGTTTACTTATGGAGAATCTCTATTTCTACTTTTACTAGTCTTATATCTGTACTTCTGCTTAAGTACAACTTTTTCCACCTTAGTACTTGAAGTAAATTAATAAATAAAACACGTTTTTGCATTTACTCAGAGAAGTACTCTTGCCAATGGTACCGCGTTTGTATTTTTGCTTCAGCGTTTAAGTGCTTTTGCTGATTGAACTTTTACCATTGATCTAGATGTACTTAATTCATTCACTACCATTGCTGGCTATAGAGATCACAGATCCATTTTTACAGGCTGTGAATGAGTAAATGAGAAGCTTCCATCAGACAAATCTGCACGGTGAGGTCTCCAAGCACTTCATCAGAGCAAAGAGCAGGATGTTGTTCTGTGCACTTAACCCTCCGGGGTTATTGTACTTGAATACAAGAATGATTTTAACTTCATCAACACCAGTAAGATCTCACCTCCTCCTCTCTCGAGTGGAGGATGTGAGTGAAATTCAAATGCTGTGTCAATGTGTGTGTGTGTGTGTTCATCCATTCTCGATACCTCTGAGAGTGCATGTGCGTAGCTGTTTTGAACAGCCAGCGCAAGATAGTCAGTCCATTGTGTGATGGAGGCTCTCAGACATTCCTTTGTTGTTTCGCGCGTCTTTGTCTCCAAGCAGCCTTCAAGTAGCGGCAGCATCCTCAACACCAATAACGTAATTCAAGTTAGCACCGGACCAATTAGATGGCAGTATAAGATCTGGTCGGCCTGATGCGCGACGTCATTCACACCTAATCATACAGGCATCCAGCCACTAATGAGACCTCGCTGGTGTGACACAGTGACATGTTGATTAGGGAGTCAGGTTTTCTGTGGCTCTGACTCCGAACTGCAGTGGTCTCTGCTCTGCCCCTCGCCCATGTTTATGTGGTCCACAGGAAATGACGCGGGTTGAATCATGCTGCATGCATCTTAATAATGCCTTTTCAAAGTGGCTATTGTTACGTCTTCAACAATGACTGGGGTGACAACACAATGCACAACTTGAAAAACACGCACTACTCATTGTGATGTTGTAGTATTCTATAAACACAAGAATGACCACATTAACTGAACCCACTGGTAAATGTCAATAAAAATCAAGTGTCTTTGTAAAGCCAGAATAGTTGATACATATCAAAAATAACTGACAAAAATAAAGTCTGTGTGTTGCGTGTGTGAGTGTGGATAAATAGATAGATAGATAGATAGATAGATAGATAGATAGATAGATAGATAGATAGATAGATAGATAGATAGATAGATAGATAGATAGATAGATATATAGATGTATAATGTTTTCACTAAATCAGCATTAAATGTCATAAAATAGCTTTGAGATATCTATATATTATTATTCTACACTTAATTTGCTATGAAAATATATTATAATTCCTAGTTTTAAGAAAAACATTTAAAATTTGGGTACATTCATCTTTCAATGGTACGCATCATCTTCTATTCCAGTGCTTCTCGAGTATTGGAAAGATGATTTTTTTTTGTTTTTTTTTTCATTTCAGGCCCTTTGATGCACTTGGTTATTTTTTTTCTGTTTTAGACTAAGCTGTAACCCTCATAAACGCTGCAAAATTAATTGACAGTAGTTAAAAGTTGATTTATATTGTTTTTTTTATTTGTTATTGTTCAAAAGGATACAGGTTTGGGTATAGTTATAAATGTTTATAGATAATAATTTTATTTATAGTCAGTGTGTTGAGTGGGGTGGTTGCGACAAGTTTTCTCTTTCCCTGGGGGGCTTGGCAAAATATAATTGAGAACTGTTCTAATCCCTTATTTTCATACACTTTTTTTTTAAACATTTTGAACCTTTTGACTGCTGGGAAATGATCGGGGAGACCTCGAGAAGCTTGTTTTTCTTTTTTTAGGAATTGCAAGATGGACCCTTCAAGTCAAATTCGTATTTTGGTCACTAACTCTGTGATAAGATATGTAAACGGTCACATATGCCACCAACTGAAACAAAAGGTGAATTACAATCATCACCACTCACTGTTTAGGCTACAACTAGAGGAAAGAATTTAGGCTGAATTTATACAGCATAGTCATAGTGACGCAATTCTTATTTTTGCACTCAAGTGACACAGTTCAGATATGCATCATAACAGCATACGGAGGAAAATATACATGCAATTGGATATTCTGAGATCGGAATCAAACCTGAGGTATCAGATATCGGCCAGCATGACTCATGGCAAGAGAGTTTAACATTTAAAAGCCAGGTTTCACCAACATTAAAACTGCAGATTGAACAATAATGCCTTGCATTGAGATAGATTGCGTTATGATTTTTTTCCCAATATGTAATATGCGAGCTTTTAGCGCCACAGCATACATCAAAACAGTATTCAACGAAGGTGATGGGCATCTACTTCCTTTTGGTGTGGACAAACATCTCTTCTCCTTCACTTCTTCAATCCCAAAGACATTCAGTCTCAGCGACTTATTCATTGTTTCATTCATTTTTTGTTTCGCTAAAGGGGGGTCTAAAAATGGCTGATATTAAATGAAAGGAGTACTAAAGTAACTGATCACTTAGGTAAAAATGATTCAAGGAATCACTCCAGGTAATTACATACTAAAATAATTGATTACTTTGCTACTTAAAACCCCAATCTCACTAAGGAGTGAACACAAGCAAGTACTGTATCTACACCAGAGGTTGCCAAAAGGTCACCAGAGATCACCATAATGTCACCAGAGGTCACCAGGTATTACTCTTCTTGCGAGGAAATTTGGACCGTGTTCAAAACCAATTTAAAAAATGAAACGACTTCTCCTTCCTCCTTTGTCAAAAACAGCAAATTGCTATGAAATCTGTGTAAACCATATTTTATGCAAAAAAAAAGTAAAAACATTCATTACGATGTAACGAAGGTCTGACGAGTTGACTCGAAGATTTCGCCTTTCAAACGAAACCAGCTTTTGTAAAGTCATTATAGTCATATGAAACTCTGCATGTAACCAAATTGTAAAATGCATTCATGATAGATAGCATATTTGTAATCCAACTTTAGTTCTAGTCTATCCATCCATTTTCTAAAGCCTCTTGTCCTCAAAAGGGTCGCATGCTTTCTAATGCTTATCTTATCTGACTTTGGGCTGTAGGCGGGGGACACCCTAAACTGGTCGCCAGCCAATTGCAGGGCATACAGAGACGAACAACCATTTACACACCCAATCACACTAAGGACAATTTAGTATGTCCAATACACCTTTCATGCAGGTTTTTGGAGTGTGGATGCCCAGTGGAGCAATGTGCATCTTACCCTCATGTATAATTAAAATGCAGTGGGTAAGAAAGGTCATCCCAGGCCAAATAAACAGTATGTAAGAGTAAATCTAACGCTTGAATTTCTCTCTTATCTCCTCAAAGAGGAAGTTTGTTTTTGTTCGTGCATCTGAACTCCATATTGATGTTTTAATGAAAGATGAGTCACCGCTTGATTATATAGGGATAAAAGCCTGCCGAACGTGCGCGCTTGCTCCCTGTCTTGCTTTCGGCTTTTCTTCCCCTCTATCTTATCTCTTTGTTCGTGTATGAGTGTGCCCGCAGGCCTTGCATGGTTCAGCAAGACCAATCACATCTTAGAATTTCGAGTCACTATAAATTTACATTAGCATTTCTAAAAAAAAAAAAAAAGAAAATCACCATCTTTATAGAAATGATCATAGGCTGTTTTTTGCCCCAGGCAGAAATTATACAGTCTCTTTTTGCTTATCTATCCTAATCCATGCAATATTCATAACCAGTTGAAGAATCACCTGCTCAGCGTGCTGTGCACATAGATACACACACGTGCTCAGAAACCAAAAACGTCACACTGCGTGACGTCAGTTTTTTTTTTTTTTTTTTTTTTTTTATGAGGGACGGTGGGGGTGGGCGGGAGGGCACAATTATCAGCTAAAAATGCCTCTAAATTGGAATTGAGAGGCTGGTCTTTTTCTTGAGAGTACACGTGACACCGGCGTCAAGGTGGATTCATAACACAATGTGTTATGAACAAAATGATGTCACTTACTTATGTGCGTCAGAGAGACACGGCAAAGCAGACATAGAGTAGGGGTTAGTCTGGCTCAGATGCTGTGATGTCGGTTGTTTGGGAAACTGCAGGGGTTTTTGTTTGTAAAATATTATTTTCATTTTGATAAGCAGAAATCAAAAAATAACTTGATGAAAATCTTAAAGGCTTAACTCATGCCCTTTTTGACACGTGCCCTTAAGTGGGTCACAGGTTAACTCAATCCCATCCCAAATGACCACAGGCAAGAAACACACTCTGGACTGGTCACCAGCCAAAAAAAAAAAAGTCAACCAAGTTGGGTGAGCCGACTTTAAAAATAGGTTGATTTATATTTTTATATTCGGACACACACAGTGTTGCAATGGTAGCCATGAAGATAGAGTACCCTCCCAAAGAACAGTATCATAAATTAGGGATTATCTCCAATTTATAGTACATAAAATGTGACAAAAAGAAAGTAAGATTCAACTATTGCAAAGTGGACCTGGTACAGAATACCACATCTGTACTTCGTCTTGGGATACACAGAGACATTTAAGATGCAATGGCAGGAGATAAACATTTCCTTTCACCCGCAACCCCAGGACCAAGCAACAAAGGTTTGATCATGGTGAGAGCACTGACCTGTTTAGTGCTCGTGATCAATAATCCAAGATAGCTTTTAGCATTAGCGAAACTAAAATCACTACCAGCGGTCACCAGGTTAACTGGTGATTAACCCTATGTGCGTTATTTTGATCTTTACATCATTTCACATCAAACGGAACGCATTGGAAGAGAACACCAGGGAGCTGAAATTTCACCCAGGTGACGACAACATGCCAAAGTTCAACATGGCATGATCACTTGGTTATCACTTGCTGGTGGCTTGCCGGTGCCTATCCCAGCTGTCTACAGAAAGCTGGCAGGGTACACCCTGAACTGGTTGCCGGCCAGTTGCTGGACAAACATCCACTCACACACCTAATCACACCGAAGGACAATTTAGAGTGTCCAATACACCTACCACGCATGTCTTTTGATTTTGGGAGAAAGCCGGAGTCCCGGCATAAAACCCATCCAGGCACGGGGATAACATGCAAACTCAACACAGAGAGGCCAGATAATTGATCTAGCGACTCTGAACTGTGAGGTTGATGTGCTAATCTTTTGTGTCGTAGTTTTTTTTCCCTTTAAATCCTTTCTTATTATAAAGATTTTTTACGTATGCTCAGGCTCTCATGGAATTGTCGTCATTCTCCTGTACAGCAGAGACTATGCAATATGATTCAACTTTCATCCCAACTCACACCGCCAACTTAAAGCTAAAATAAACATACACCTCCATAACATAGAGTATGTAAGAGGACAAAACAACATCGTCCTCTTTCTGATTGCGCACACAGCGTCACAAAGCGTCGCTAGCCCGTGAGGGCGCAAGATAATAGATGATGGACGTAACCCAGCTCTAAGGGAACGAGGCAGCGTTGGAACCAATCCCTGAGGGATTTGAGTCATCTAAAGGCCTAAGGGAGGAAGCTGGCGCCTGCAGACGTCAGGCAGGTATTCAGTACGGTCAAAAATTGCTCCCTTCAGGAACAGGAATAGCATCAATGTGAGTGTGAATGTATGACACATAATGCTTGTTGCTTAGGTGTTATTCTATGAGCATACTATATGAGCAAGGGTACTATAGAAGTCGATTTTCATAATCGCTCCTCTGAGAAAACAAGATGGTCATTCAACTAATATTGAAAACAGAACACTGTTGCTGTCACCATGGGGTGGTTGACGGTCAATCAATCCCCTCGTCTTGAATGATCAGATTGTCGTTTTACTGCGAGATTGTTATTAGAACAGGTAAATGTGGCACTTTTAAGGCTGACAGGTTGACACTCGCTCACACGATTTTTCTCAACAGTTCGATCCTTCTCAAGGGATCGTCATATGACACATGGCAAATCTATTCGAAACAACACAAACGGGTGATTCATATCGAAGGCGCGTACAGTCCATACACAATGCCAAGGGCGTGTTTGTTTTTCTGTTTAAAAACACGAGACATGCAAATGAAGATAATACACACTTTTAATTATTCATGTAAAGCTTTGTATTTCTTACCAATGTGTAATTATGTTCAGGGTAATGCAGGAACGTTTACTGGTTTACTATTCATCCGACAACCTTGAGGTGACACTGAGTCAACTCCTGTCACGCCTGTCACGTGTCGGTAATGGCACTGTCATCATTCCACCCATGTAAAACTCAAGTTGCGCATTACCCCCGCCTACGTGCTTTAGGTCATCTGCAACATGTAGAAAAACGAGAAGCACCATGACATTTATTACAGAAACTGGAGGAAATACCCTGTCTGCCAAAAGAGGATGCCTACACTCCATGTTATTTCCCCTTCGTTTCTAAATTAAGTTGATAGTACTTTCAGGAGTTTTACATCCAACCGCAATCTTTCACTCTCACTCTTCGAGTAATTTCAGTAGGCTTATTTTCAAGGTAAATGTTACTACTATGTCATTACTATGTACAGGAATATTTTGTTTTTATGGCCACATATTGAAATTAGGTGACCACAGTGGTATTCATTAACTATGTAATCTTTTTTTCAGCTGAAATCTGACAATATTGAGCATGTGATGGCCAACTTTTTTTGTTTTAATGCCATTTGTTGGATTGTATGGAAACCGCTTGTTTTTGTAACTGGACTCAAAAGGCCTGCTGCTCTCCAGTTAATGCATTTTGGATATTGGGCTTATGGCTGCAAAATTCTCAAGAGGAGCAAAAGTACAGCAATGTGGAAGAACAGATGGGACTGGATTACTTTCTCTTGACTTAGTCTAATTCTGAGCTAGGTCTGTTAAAGAGAAATGTGCGCCAAAAAAATTCACATAAGAATCAGTCAGATTGAATCCAACGTCACTGGTTTTGTCCATCCCTCCCTGATTCCTGGCCAAGGGTGTCAAATGCTTTTATTCCTTATGACATAAGATTATTCTTATGTCAGGAGTGCGTAAAGAGCGGATTTGTCCTGATAACTGGAACAATGCAATGCTTTTGTCGTTTTACTTGCGTATGAAATTTGCTATGAATAAGCGTGGCTTTGTAGTCACTGTTTATTACTGCAAGATATTTTCATGATCAAATGCCCTTAACTGTCTCCGCGTATGAGGTAGTGTGTGATGAGAAGTGACACTTCTGCAATAGAGACAGGATCTGACCACAAACTGTACTGATAAGCAAATTTTTCTTTGACAAGAAGAGAACTCAAAGGGGTATTAGGTCTAACTGCATGAACAGGGAAGCAACCCAGCAAAGACAGATGTGAATATTTTTAATTGCTCTATTTGTACAGAAAGAGGATCATAGCACTTAAATTGAAGAACATCCTCTTTTTTTTTTTTTGCCTTGTACACATTGTGTTATGAAATTTGACCACTGCATTTAATTTCCAGAAACCGTGAAAAATTCAGCCAATATGTGCGCTTTATATACAGTATGGAAGCCCAATTAGGTTGTTACTTTTATTTTTTTATTAATTTACTTATGTACAGCCTTGGGTGGAATGATAAAAAATGCGACCGTGAATACTAAATGTATTTGACCAAATGTGCAAAATTGCCATTTTTAATTTAGTTTGGTCCTCACTGGAGCAAGTTTTACCATCCAATGAGCCCCCGACAATAGCAGGTCCTGCTGAGGAAACGTATGGCTGGTTCTGTGCCTTCCTGGGATGTGGAGAGGACGTGTACGCCGACAGGAACCCGTTTCTTGAAGCATGCTAAACATTGTTCAAGCCCGTTGTTTGGATGACCTTCTTAATCAGTTGTGTTTGTGCTGAATGTACAGTGTTGTTTACCCACACAGGAAGTCCCTAGCTTGTCAAGCATGCTTTACGATAATAGACAATCATAAAAGTCATAATATATCAGCAACAGGGGTTAACAGAGACCATAAAGGCTGAATGAATGCATGTTTAACTTGAATCTTCAACTTCATGCTATCATAATCAGTGTACATATTTGAGCGTAATTTAAATGTAAATTAGAATGGCAGGTGCTGTTTATGATTAAATGAAACTGAGCAAACAATTAGATGAGTCATTCTCATTGCAATAACCCGTAATGAAATGCACATTTTGTAACCGGATTATTATTTCATGAAAATAGTGTTTAATTCAAGATCTGGGTTGGAAATATCAAGGCGTCACATTGAAATTTATTATAGCGTCAGAGTTTATATGCAAGTTCCGTAATTACAATGTGGTTAATGTCTGTGAAAGAGTCTCATTGCAGTTGTTTGGGAAACAGGAAGTCCAACTCATTTGTCTTATTTGCCTTCTTCCTTTTTTCTGCTTTACAACTGTGTCAAATTGCTTCCTTCTTTCTTTTGATGAGTGACTTTCAAAATTCAACATAGTTTAATTATCACATTTTTACATTCAAGTGCTAAAAGGGATGATGCCTGTTAATTTAAAATAATCTGAGTTCATACGTACATGTTTGTATACATTTTTCTTTGGGGAAGAAACATCTCTAAGGTCAAACTAAAATCTTGGCATTACATCATGGAAATTAGTATCAGCTTACTTCACAAGACTGTAACAATCAATGTAAACAATGTAAAGAATTTATTAAGGTTTATCTTACCCTTCTTTGAAATTTTGCAATTCTTATTGCATTCCTTAAAGAACCGAGATCATGTGTTTTCCTCTTTCCACAGTACATATATGCATATAAATTAATTTGGCACATTGCTGTTTTCATGTATAAAATATAAATTTTACAGTACCATTATTTCTAACCAGGAAGTAAAGCACCTTGTTTTTCCGAGGCTTACGCCTCGCCCCCTTATCATGACATCGTACAATGCCGGTCGGCATGAGCAAATCTACCAAATCTGACTCATGATTATAGGACATTTTTCTAATAGTCTTATAGCATTAATTCTCAAAATATCCCATCAGCACCATACTTCTGCAGTGTGTTTGGAGGTACTGAAGCTTCTCCTGAGCTTTTGCTCAGAGATGGTTGGCCAAACATCTCCAACCAATACAGCGTTTGAGCTTCACTTTACAATTTAAAAACAATAAGTAGAACCATGTAAATGTATATCGTTGCCGGTGACTCTCAAGTTTAGAGCTGAGTGACTAGTTATTTTTTTAATGCATTATTACATTTAAATTAATTCACAAACGTAATCTTTTAGCTTTGATAGCCCTGTGCCCTTCAGGCTCTGGTAAAATAAGGCAAATTGGTTGAACTATAAAACCTGCAAACACATTTTTTGCAGTTTACCATAAAAACTATGTACAGTGGCTGTCTTGAAATCAGTGAAAAAAAGGGACGCTTCAATAAAGCAGAAAATGCTTTCACGCCGCCGCAACGTCTACATCATCACACATTCCCTCCTTGCTAATATTCAAAAGATGACACTAGAAACACAGAAATCACCTGAGTGGACACGCAGCATGACCTCAACCACTCGTCACCCCTCGTCAGCAGCATCATTAGCACACTGCCGATGGCAGATACGACTGCGGAGTCACACGGGCAAATGCGTGGCGATGACTCATCGGGTGAAGCCCGACTCGCGCAGCCAGGCCAAATGAATGCCAGTTTAAGTGAAAATAGATAGGAGCTCATAACGAGGAAAAAAAAATTGCTTCCATGAGAGCAGTTACTTGAATGGGTCAATGGAATCTATTCACTGATATGATCCAACAAATTAGATGAGGAAGCGTACACATCAGGTGGAGATGACTTTGGGAGATGAGATGGGTCGTTAGAAAAGACTGAAAGCTATTTGAGCTGACATTTATCAGGTTTTGGTGGTGGGTAAAAAGAAAGTACAAAATGGCAGAATGAGTCAAGAGACAAAGTAAGTGCCAGAAAATAAGATGCATTCACTGAGTGTTGGTGTGGAGGAGGAGGTCATTTCTTTGACACATCGTGTGTGTCTGTCTCTTTGGCAGCGTCTGTTTGGCACATTTGCCGCTGGATTGCAACAATGCATAAGGAAATTATGAGACCTTTATAATATGACTTTATACAGTACGATGGATTTTTTTCAACTGGCCTCGGCAACTATGTGCCCAAATGTAATAAATATGATATGCTCTCATGAAGTCATGAAAAAATGTTTCTCTTGTGACATCTGTACTTCTGCCGTGGTAGAGAGAAAAATATGGACAGGATGGGAACCTAATCGTCATTCTCTATACTCCCAACTACCTACTGCGTAACAATCAGCAACCCGATAATCAATATATCAATATAGGCTATCAATTAGCTGTGAGAATTCATTATGGTAGTGTCAATGGTCAATACACCTGCTGTTCTAGTGAACCAATATTGTAATATTGTACTATTTAGTGTGCAGATTTTTCTACAGTAACTTTCTTTTTGTCACATCTGGGAATAGTGAGTGAAAGCGTGGAAGGTAGCCAACCCAAATGCAGCGAAGCTGGGAATAGGGTGAACTCCAAAAACTAATGTTTGATATGTAAAAATGGAGCAGAAAAACCAAGGCTAACACAAGCTCTCTGATAAGAAGTGGAAAACACACATCACTGAAGTGGTTAAATTTGGAGATCTTCCAGGTTATATAGAAAAAGAGTCACGATTAACTTGTCAGAAATCTGCTGATACATCCTTTGTGCAAGAAGATCTGCTGTTGGAACCGTTAACCTGATTCTGTTTCGAATCCAGTCACAGTTACGCTGGAGAATATTCAAACTCCAAAATTTTAGCAATGCAGTAACACTGAAATGTCTGGAACTGAAAAATCTACCTGCTGTTGAATAGCTACACTTTCACGATCCAGTGGAGAAACCGCATCTGAGAATTACGATCATCATGATTTACACGTCCCCCTCCCATTGGCCGTGGGTTCGCTGCCGGCGACAGCCGTCTTGTGTGGCGTTTGCATTTTCTCCCCATGCATGCATGAGTCTTCTCCGGGTACTCAACGCATACATGGCAGGTAAAATGGACTCTGTAAATTGTCCTTTGGTATGTCTGCATTTGGGTGGCAACCAGTTCAGGGTATAACCCACTTACTGCCAAAGACAAACGAGGCTCCATTATCTTTAATTCATAAACCAAATAACATGCATGTATGAGCCCACCACCACTCTCACTGCCCTTTATAGCCAAACTTCTGGTACAAGTCACTTGCACGACAACATCCTTATTGTAATAACATTATAATGATACACCATTAACTACAAACTTGCTACACATGCAAATTCTTTCCTCTGCGTCTAACCCCACCCGACTCTTGTCTGGAGGATGTCTGCCTGCCTTGTCCCCTTTCATCAGACCTAGGAAGTGCTCATGATAACAGGCTTGTACTACTTCACTGATTGGATTCAGGTAGAAGGCCTCAATTGCAGCCATTGATCGCTTCCTCAGTGAGCAGACACTACGGAGCCTCTCACATTAAGTCAAGTCCATTTTATTTATATAGCAGCAAATAGGACCAGAAATTATCTCGGTTTTCGAGACGCTTGTGTTTGCATGCTCGATGGCAGTAAAAGTCAGATTAACAAAGGAAGGAAGGATTTTTGTCATTAGTCTACATTACTGCCTCATCTTATAGGATACAGGAAATTACTTCAAATGATTTTCTTTTAGCTATTTTAGAATTGTTTCTTGAAAACACTCATATGATGATTATTATGGAGTAGAAGGAGGGATCATTGGCACGAAAAAAACATAAGGCATGTAGTGTGCACTCACTTGTCAAATAAGAGGTAGGAAAATGGACAAACTCAATAAATAAAAGGCGAACATATAGCAAAATGTCAGGTTCTGGTTTGAACATTAAACACTTGTTGTTTATCCTCCTATACTGTCAGCCATTTTATACAAACCTTAAACACATTGTAAAGTGAATTCGCAGATTTATTTCTTAAACAATTTCATCATTTGAAGATTAATCCTGAAAACACTTGCAAATCCTAAGAATTATGACTAAACTGTCACCTTTTCATTTTTTTGATCATGGCTAAAATGGCATGCAGTGACCGATTTGGGAATCTGGCATGAGTGCTCCCTGAGCCATTATAACAGATTGGGCCATGTGTGTCACAGTTTTCATAGCGATCTATCCAATAATCTTAATCTCATTTATAGCAAACCAAAACTATAACTACCTTCAAACTGAATACAAGCTTTGTGTTGTTACCTGCGGCGCATTTTTGGTTTGGGCAACTAGTTATGTTGTGACTACCCATGGAACAGAAGCAGAAATCATTTTAAACAAGCAAAGGAAACCTTGTTAGACCACACAAGAAAGGAAGTAAAATGTGGTTTTGCATTTTCCCCCCAAAACAGGAAAAATTGTGTCTCTGGAGAGTTTTTTTTTTTCCTTCCTCCCCCTGCGACAGTTGGCACAAAAAGAAAACAATTCTGGGAAAAACAGGACAGTTGGCAGCCTTAAAGCCTGTTAGCTCAGGAGCTAGTTAGCCATCCGTGCCTTTTGTCACAGCGTGAAAAGCCATGAGCGATATATTCAAGCCACCAGAGGCATTAGATTGATCTATTTTTGCAGCAAAAAATTGCTGGAATAAATTGCTCCTATTTTTCAGCGAGGAATGGTTTGTGGACAGACCAACTTTTAAAACCAAAACACTAGCCTGCCCACACGCACACTACGCCCTATGACTTTTTTAAGCCACATTTTACAAACATGATTATTTTTACCATTTTTTTTCTGTCTAAATTTCTTTTTATGATGACTGTACGGCATTAATTTTCCCTTTACGACATGAGAGAACATGGCATGTCTTGGCTTTGGAAGTGGAGCAAGCTGTGTGGAGCAAGCTGTAGCAGCTTTTTTTTTCTTATAGATCTAGAGAAGAGAAACAATTTCCGCCCTTTTATTTGGTAGTCTCTTTCATTATGACGTGTTTTTGGTGGAGATCTCCAGTGAATTCTCAATGGATACCAACATGACTAAGAGGAGATTCCTGTGGTATCATCAGTGTTTGTTCACAGGAACTTTCCTTTTCATGTAGCTGCTTTGTGCTGTTGTTGCTTGCTTCATGTCTCCATTGCGATGGGAAGGGAACAGGCCGATCGATGACCTCCGACCCCCATGACGACTATACAGGGTGTTCTCTCGAGGGACTGATGTCCTCTTTTGTAGATACACTATATCAGCTTGACCACAAACTAAAAGTTGGAGCTTTTTTTAATATTGTCCGTCATATCTCTTATAGGTGACTCAGAAGTGAGATTTTCTTTCTCCCATGTTGAGTCATTGGGAATCTTATGAATGTCTCCTCAACACCCTAAATAAAGCGATAATGAAAAACAATCATTTGTTCTTTTAGATGTTTGTGATTTTTCAGATGCATTTTAAACTGCCTTATTCAATGTGTTCTAATTGACATCGAGTCCATCCGCCATTCAAAGTTTTAGTGTGGTTAAGATGTGCCAGTCAGGCATTGGGATCATCAAGGAGGTTGAATGACAAGCGCACTTGCAGTAATTGTAGTCACTATTCATACAGTCATTGTCAGTCAATACGGGCAACGCAGCTGAATGGGTCTGTTCAGCTAGTTTTTGCTAGCAGAGCTTCCTGTCAATCATTAAAAACAGCATTAATGATTAGTTGGACATGCAACTAAAGTTTCCATGTCATTGGTTAGTCGATGTCCAGAAGATGGCTTTTTTATGGTTTTCTCAATATTTTGGGGTTAAACAGAAATGATGATGATTATTTAGCCAGGCATTCTCTGGGAGTAGGATGGAATAAATAAACAGTTTTGTTGTCTTTTGGCTTTATTTCTGTCAGCCGTGTGTACACATATGACAAATAGTCAATACTGACAGTGACTCATTTCCTTCCGGTTTCAAGACAGTCAATGCCATCGCCATTTCAAGGCACTCCCTGCATCAAGTACTGTATGTGTCATTGGAGCATACAGGTGCAGAAATTTCATTGAAATCAAGCCCATTCTTGTACAAGTTCTCAAGGTGTACATGATGCTCTGTCTGTATCTAAGTTTGCCTGAAGGTGTTTTATTCAATCACTGCCATTCATCCATTATTTATTTTTTTTTTTTTTCTGGGCAAAAGCAATGGTCTATTTAATTTGAGCATTGTGTCCTGCAAGCATGGCACGTTATACAGACATTGATGCCTCTGAAATGTTGATGCTGTTTCAAAATTTTTCATAATGATGGGAAAGAAAATAAACAGTTAGATATTTTCTTACATGAGAAAATAAGCAGTTAGATATGTTCTTTAGCACAATTACCTTGTGTTACATTCTGTGGTGTTTTGTTTGTTTTTTGGTTTGTGTGGGGGTTTTCTTTTCCATTCTCTTCTGGGTTTTTGCTGGGCTTTGATTTGTCATTCTGTCTTTTGTTCATGTTCCTGTTCCCCTTGTCAGGGTCTCGTCAGTGTACATCTGTCCTCGTTAACCTGCTTCCCTTGTGTTAGCCAATCAGCTCCCTTTTCCAATTGTTTCTTGTCCAGGTGTTACGTGTTGTCTCATTAGTTTTGCGTGTATTTAGTTTCCTGTCTTCTCTCAGTTCTTGTCGGATTATTGTCTAACTGTTGATGTCAATGTTGTCTCTGTCCGTTCCTCGTCATCTTTATTTGTGTTTCCTGTGTCCCTCCAAGCAAGTGCTTCTAGTGTTTTTGGTCATCAGTTTATTATAGTTTTTGTTGGTTAATTTGTTTTTCTATCCTCACCTCATTAAATTATTTTTGAGGGCACCCTGCCTCTGGCCTTCCTGCATTTTGTGCCTTCCACCACCTCACACCACCATATCAAAGTATGAAACCTTGAATATCTGGTGGTGGAGTGGGGGCATTGTATATTATTCATAATTAAATGCAAACCATATCTGGGGATTATTGCATATCATTTCTTAAGAAGCGCAAAAAGTGACCGTTTTCAAGAATTTCAACGCATTGTAATGGAGATTTACCATGTGTAACCATACCAAATACCAAAGAACATAGAAATGTAAACATAACATTTGGCATTTGCGTTCATCACCGGGCTATTTTCCAGCAATTTGAGCATTGTGTACATGAGCAAGTTCCAAGCATGGATATGTGCAAACACTCTACAACTAAACACTACAAAGCAATAAAAAGTTCTGCTCCAAAAATACTACAGAAATGGACATTGAAATCACAACACAAGGTTTAGAAAACTCAAATGTTCATAACACCAACAATGGATTTTATGAAGTACTTTTTAGATAAATTAAAAGATAAAAAGCATTTCATTTTTGTGATACTTTCAATAAAACTTACAAGATGTTTTGTTTTAAACTTTTCCCTTTTTTTCTTTAAATCTGTCAAGCAAATGGTGGGTTTTTTTTCTCTCTCATTCATGTGACTTCCATTTCCTTTCCTGAATAGGATGCCGCCACTTGAACTTTTCCTGACCACCCTACCCCCACCTGTCTTTAGCCAGCACTGCAAAGAAAAAACACCCAAGGAGCAACTTTTATCAAGATGCGCCGGTTCCTCGTAATCAAGGCTGTGGGCTAAGATAAATTAGTTCCTAGCTCCATCTGATAGCTGTGTGGGAGGGAGGGAGGCTTGGCAAAGGAGGTGGGCTCGTTCCTAAAATAAGAAAAGTATAACCTTTCTGTCCTTTCAATCAAACAGGCCTTCCCCCAAGAATCAGCAGGTTGAAGTGGTTGCATGGGGAGGAACAACCAACAGGAAATTTAGTCAGAACCACCTACGCCCTTACCTCCCTACTCCTCCACTAATTGAGGGGAGGTTACATGGAGATGATGCATGAGTCACCAGTCTGTCCCCCTGCCTCAGATCATCTTCTGTGAAGAGAAAAAAAAGCAAGCTACCTGAATTAAGAACCTTCGCCTGCCCTTAGTGTTATACTCTCATACCAACTGTTGGAACCTACTACAGATGCTATCAAAGGGGAAATTAAGTAAAGATGATTCAATATACGTTCTCTGTGCTCTCACTGTTCAAAACAAGGCATTCTGATTTATATTATGTTTAAAGGATACAAATTAAGCAGAAAAATACACCTTTTTTATCCATCTCAGGAGACAGCCGTTTGGCTACTTGCTGTCCATTTGAAAATGGCATCACATTTGCTCACATTTTTTCAGTGTTTGGTCATGTGATGTGCACAAGCCAATCTTATAAAACTAGGGTTAGGGTTAGTACTTACTACTTACTACCGACTCCTAAGCGTACACATTTTCTAGTAACAACCGAGCTAACGTGTTAGTGTTTAAAGTCAGGTAATCTGATTTTCTGATATTGTCATTACTTACTTATATGTATAAGCTTCAAAAAATAGGTAAAGTCACAATAGAGAATGAAGCACCTATCATTACTCCATGTTGTCGATGTGTGGTAGTAAGCAAGAATTGACAAGATTGATATGAAGTCACAATTTTGTGTTTGTATCAGCTCAACACAAAATTGTCCGCAGTTATCTACATAATATTAGTTGAGTTTTAATTTGTCAAGTAAGAAGCCTTTAATTTAAGAATTTATAATAAATGTATTTTTGTGAAGTTTACAAGACAATTTAACATTTTTACGTAAGTATCATCTTGTTAGTTAAAATAGTTATGAAAGAATTATCCAAAAAAAACAGGTGCCATTTTTTGTTAAGTAGGGTGGTCGATATGTGTGAAATATACTGATTAAAGTAATATTAAGTGCTTTTTAAAGCATTTAATCAGTACAACCGGGAATAAGTAAAGTGTTTTCTTTTTTTAAAGGGACACTGTAATATTTAGTCAGTTTTTTTTTCATTACAAAGGAATAAATTAAGTGATTATAGATTTCATAAATTTATAAATAAATGTGTTCTAACGACCAACGTTATGTTTTAAATATAATTGTAGGTCTAGTTATCATTAAATTATATTACATGGGGGTTGGCACTCCTACGGAGGCTGCCATGTTTGTTATAGCTACGGACAATGGTAAATGCAGCACCTGCTGCTGTCGTAGTGAAAAAGGGTCTAAATCTTCCACAGTGTCCCTTTAAGGTAGCTGTGGCAACATTTTCTATCAGTGGTTTACAAAATCAGTCAATTTAATGTAAAATAATATTAATAATAATCAATTTTATTATAATGTATTAAAAATAATAAACTGTACATGACCCTAAAATCAATGTCCACTGCAAGACTTTTGTCTTCGTTTTACAAATGGAAGTATCCTCCTCAAGGTTATTCTAGATTTTTTATTATATTCCTTTCAAATCCATGAGTGTCACAAGCCGGCCTGCGTGAGTTCCCATGCTAACGCTTCCTTTCTCCGACACACTGGCACCTGCCTCCAATGATAACAGTATGTGCCTACACTGTGTGCGGTGTGCGTACGTGCGACAGCCGTGCCCACTTCCTGTGACGCGTGCTACTTCCCCCATCGCACCGCCACCCTCTCCCAGAGAGCTCCTATCTATTACATCTTTCCATCCCTGCCTCTGCATGTCTTTCCATCTACTGAGTGGGAGCACTTCTGTTCTATGTCACTGTGAGAACATTGGTGTTAATGTAGTATAAGTGTGTGTGTGTGTGTGTGTGTGTGTGTGTGTACGCGTGTTGTGATTAAGGCAGATCAGCACAATCTGTAAAGTCCCAGTGAGTTTAATCTCATCTGAGTGCATTGGGTTTTGTACCTCCCACACAGGTGAGGATAGGGGAAGCCGGCTGGACATCAAGGGATGATTGAGCAGTGTGAAAGCAGATAAATGACAGACAGGGGAGAGGGTGTAGGAGGGACTCTACAATATTGTGTTATGAAAGTTGTTATGAAAACAAGGAATCTTATGTCATCAGCATTTGTGTAAGGGAAAATTTGTGACGTTTCATTTCCTTACCATAACATATGCTGGTGTTTGTTTACACAGTATCTGTGTTCATAATCGCATCTTTCCGTTATATCGTCATCTTGAACATTTTGGCCATTTTATTGTGCCGCTCGAATGTGTACTCCTTATCGGTTATACTATATATGTCGTTCTCAATGTTTCGGTGAAGTCATTTTGAAAAGGTACAACATATGGTTATGGTGCTGAAAGAGAAAGAGGATTTTCTGTTTCTAGGTTGATTTTGGGGTATTTTGCTGTTCAGCCATGAGGCTGAATTTGCAATATTGTAAAAATATTTATTGTATTATCCGCAATATAAGACTCACCGGATTACAAGGCACACCTTCATTGATAGACACATTATAAAACTGTTTTCATTTATAGGGTGCACTGCAGTATAAGGCGCATGGAATAGAAGCAACGGTAGTGGCTAGGGTTGCGTTATGCACTAGATGGGGCTGCACTAAAGAAAATGTTAACAAAACAATCAGATACAGTAAGTCAGTCAAACTTTACTAATAGCCAATCAGAAATTATGAATAAAGATGATTTGCATACTATCTGTCCTTAGGTGTGATTAGGTGCATGAATGGTTGTTCATGTCTGTGTGCCCATCAATATGTATGTACGTATGTATGTATAAACCTTTTTTTTTCAGTTCTTATCCGAATGCTCAATATTTGATTACAAATCTCTGCTACGTATCCGTAGACAAGCTGCAGCCCTTAAGTAGCTTCTCAATAACAACTTTGAAATAAACAGATAACAAAAAAATTCAAATCACATGGATGCACACATAGTGGACGAGAATGTTTTAGCAGTTCGGTGATGAAGCACTGTCAAGGTAGAAAATAATCCAATGTTATTTTAAGGGGGGGGACATGTGTGTCTCACAGCTCACCCTCCCTTTCATTGATATTTTATCTAAAAACGTCTCTCATGCCCGGTTTCTTTTTGTGTTTACGGTATGTATTGTCAGTTCTGACTTCCTTCCTGATTCTTGACTGTAAACTGCTGCAGTGGCATAGTGAGTATGCATTTGCTTTTATTCGTGTAAAAGACTGAACCTTGCAAAAAATAGTTGTAATGCAGTTTGCTTTGGAAATGTCGAGAAAGTGCAAAGCTTGAACACAGTGGTCATGTGATATTCATCAGTGATCCTCTCACCTTCTAATGTTCTAATCCAACATCCTGCCGGAACAGGAAGAGGCTCTGGGAACGGATTTAGTGAGAGGTGCCATAATGTCTGTGGTGCTGAAAAATATGGAGCAGAGGTCATTTTACATAGAAAACAAAAAGAACTCACTGTAATTTTCCTTCTTATGTATAACAATTCAATTCCATTAATTATACAGCTGGTCTATAACCAGATAGGTGGTTTCAGTTATAGTATATTTTTATTTTCGGGCACTCAACGGTGTTGTGAGGAGTAATGACTGACTAACTGCGTGCTTATGAATAGGTATTTTAAATGTTTAAAAATTCTACGGAACTGTACAGATCTGCATTTATCTGCAGATAAATCTGGATCAGGCTTTTTTTTACTCTGTGTAAGATTTAAACTAGTGAATATTTTACACTACTGTTTTCACACCATTTCGTTTCACTTCTTTTTGCAGAATTGTTTCAACTGTGCCATATTGGTTTTCTAGCATGACCTATCCATTGAAGGTCACACCACAAGACTCTCAATTGAAGTTAAATGCGGATGACTGGACTTGTCAACAAAGGTGGTGAGAATTAGGTTATTGCCTGTGAAATTTACCTCAATTTCATCAGAACTGTGGATAGTCACAATTGCACTGTACTATGATTTAACAAAGGAGGCAATTACATTTTCACATAGGGTTGTTGGATGGGTTTATACTTTTTTCCCCCTTGGTAAAAAGAAATATATAATCTTAATTTAAGAAACTTCATTTTAAATATCTTTGGGTTTGGGTTGTCACGGTGTGATATTAAATTTGGTTTGGTGAAATTAAACCTTTGTGATTGATAAATATAACAAATACTTTTCTCAGCACTGGACATTTTCCGAAAAAACAAGCTGCGGTGACTTGTTTTTTTTAAACACCTGGCTTTGAACTGTTGAACCCCAATTGTTCATTTTGCTATGAACTCGACTGAGAGCAACTCCTGAAAATAGATACAGGCATACCTTTTATATAAAGCATTCTTAGTATTGTCTTCTCCCTGCAAGTCTCAGCAATAAAGCCCCACCTGGTTTATGGGCGGTTGTGACAAAACTTCAAGTGTGAGCATGCACTTGTGGTCATTTTCACAAATCTGCTGTTTGCTGGCATCATTATCAACTGAAATTTCATTAAGAGTGATTTTTTTGTGAGATAATAATCAAGTTCACTCAGAGGATGATCTTACCTCTACTGCCTTTCTTTGTATTTAATTTCTATGCTCTTGTCCGTCTTCAAAGGATTGGCTCATCTTGAGGAGTCATAAAATGGAGCGGAGTGGGTGGGACAGAGGAGTGACTCAAGCCTTTGAAGCATGTGCGCATGTTGTTGAGTGTTTTTGTGCGGCATGTGTCATATGTGCCATCAGATCATGACTTGTATCCATGAATGCCAAACATTCCTCTTGTATTCTGAATCCGGCACCATACTGACATTTGATTTTACTGAATTATCTTTTTAACATGGTTCTGGTCTGAAGAAAATACAAGAAATTTCCCTGCAGCTACTTTTACTATACTGTACTTAGGATTTTGTCCATTGACCATCAAAATATGCTTGGGTTTTCTTCTATGAGAGAATTAAATTTTTTGTATTGTATTGTATGTATGTATGTATGTATGTATCGTATGTATTAAAAAAATATGTCTTTAGATGAGATACTGTGTACGGTGACGTACTGAGTACTATTTCGCAAGACTGTTGTATTGCATATCATACATCTTAATAAGATTTTATAGTATGCACTCCAGTGGAAATAACAAGCAACAGTACAGCCATCTGCCGTGTCTAAAAAAAACTTTTGTAGCTATCATAATTTGAAACTTAGGCGCAATCTGTGGTCGTGTCATGTGATTTGAAAATGAGTCACAAGGCCTTATTGGGACATGGCTGCAAACCAGGAAACACCTGTGCCGCTGAGGAGGGGGTGGGCCTATTGTGTTTGGGTGCTTTTTATAAGTCACATGGAAAGGGGGACTATCTGGACAGGAAGTGACATGACGCATTCACATACTGTACCATACCAGTAAATTCTCCAACCAGCATTATTGTCAGTTATGAAAATGAAAAGTCTGACAGCATTTGCATGAAGAACATTTGGCTAGAACATGTTGTAGCTCTACAGCAATAACACCCCTACTCAGGTAAACATTACAGTGGAAAAAATAAAGTCTTAAAGTAAACCTAATCAATGCAATTCGAACCTTTTTTTTTTACAATAAATAAAGTTGGGTCAAACTTACTCAAACAGTTGTTTGTTTTCTAATTATTGTTTTAGAATGTGCAGAATTTTGTTATAGTATGCACTCTTCAAAAATTTTGCAACAAAAAAAAAACGAGTTGGGTCTAATTCAGGTGGATGATACATTTTGGATCATTAATTTAATTAAAAAATATATATATATATTTGTTTATGTATATTTAGGATGTATCTTAAATGAATAAACATAAAACGTGGGTTCTTCAACCAAACAATTGGATCAAATGAATAATGCAACCAAAATTATGTGTTTGTCCGTTTTTAAGGATATTGGGTTATTGTTGATTTAGCTTAGTTTTTTTTTGTTTTTTTTTATGAGTGTACAAGCTGAATTGGTACCTTTTTTGACCCATCTGGGGTGATTTTTGAACCAGTTGTTTTTATTGTTTGAAAGACAAAGGAAACAATAGAAGTTAAAAAGAATATATATACTGTACACTCTGGGACAAGAATAACCCAAATGAGGGTTAAGAGAAGCACCAATGTCAGTGTGACCCAACTTTATTGGTTGTTTTGCACAAAGCAAGCCCCCAAAATTGGTCAACCCAATTTTTGAGGAGGTCTTGTACCAAGGGAGCCTGTTTTTTGGTTGTCTTAAGCAAAATAATTCACAAAGTTGGGTCAAATTGACCCAAATGTTAGGTTGGCACTTTTTTCACCCAGAATTGCATTATATTCAACCAAATTGTTTTTAGGGTGTAGCTTTAACTTGAAGATGAAGTTCCAAATTGCATTTGTTGATTCATTTTATAAGCTAAACTAGCAAGTCTTTAGTGTAACGACACAATGGTTTTCAAACCATTGAGTCATAAAGGAATCAACCCATTGTTTTGGGTTATTCATTTGAGACTAAATATAGGCTAAAATTCAAAACAGAAAACCCAAAAAATAGATTGTATTGTACGAAAAAAAAACCCGGACAATAGGATTTTTTAATGAGCTGTTCATTTAACCCAGTGCTTCTCTATTATATTTTGCCAAGCCCCCCTCAGAAAGAGAACCCCCACTCGACACCAACACTGACTATAATAAGGATTATTATCTCTTTAAAAAAATGTATAAGTATACCTAAACCTGTAATCTTTTTAATGAATAAAAGAAAAAAAAAGCAATATACATCAACTTTCAACAACTGTAAAGTATTTATTACAGTGTTTACACGGGTTAGAGTTTAGTTTAAGACAGATCAAAATAACCCTCCCCTACTTGCATCACCTCATGCCCCCCAAGGGGGCTTCTCCCACTATTTGAGAAGCACTGATTCAACCCAACATTTTGAGTTAAAATAACAAACACAAAAATATGTGTTGGTGCATTTTCGAAACATGTTGGGATATTTTTTGAACCATGTGTTTTTAGAGTGTAATGGATGTCATAAATTGTAGTATGAAAAACTTAATACAAATGAAACATTTATCTGTAAGGTGGCCACTTAAGGCACAGTGACATACATCCTTGAGAAAATCTTGGAAGACACAATAGCACCCTGTTTTAACTGGTTTAGCAAAATATGCTATGTCTTCCATTCCACTCTAATTACTTCTTACGTCACTTGTGCAATTACGGAAAATATGGAGTAAATCATCTAAGGGGAAAAAAAATAAGACGGCTGAATGAAGTCATGTTCATGAGTGTGTTTTGTGTTCCTGCTGCTTAAGTGGAGATCTGCGGAGAGGGATGTACTGTATAAATAGAGAAGGCTTTCATAAAAGCAAGTAGAACACCAACACGTGCCCACTGTTGTTATTTACAGCTGACACCAGCAAACCCCATAATGAAATGAGGGCTCGGAAATGCATGGTGGGCCTCGGCGCACTCATCAGCCGTGATGTCACAAGCCCAGATTAGATGGGACCATATGGCACGCTGCCTGCTGGCCCGCTTAGCCTCAGCCTTCCAGACATCTTTCCTCCGTCCAACCCCACACCAAAACTACACGGCAGCTAGCTCGCTCACTCACTCACTCACTCACTCACTCACTCACTCACTCACTCACTCACTCACTCACTCACTCACTCACTCACTCGGCTTCTTGAAAGCCCACTCACTGCTTCATGATGTAGGATTTTCGCCTAGTGTCTGTCACAATGTCACTGTCTGGACATGTGTGACCTGGCAGTGCAGACATCACACAATATTCCACCCTCTATGCTGTATATCTTACAATTCATTTGTACAATGGGCTTATCGTTCCTTTTATGTCTACATAATTCAGTAAGTCAAGTCAAATGTATTCGAACAGCTCTGAATCTTCACAGTCTCAAACGGCTTCACAGGCAAAAAAACAAAACTACACAGTGTTACAACATAGATGAATTAATTTATATATCTTGGCTCATGTATAAAAAAATAATTCATTTTCATAATTTACTAGTGCGTTTTCTCTCCGAATAGTACTTAGCACTGATTTATTTTGCTACATAATCAAACTTTAAAGTGCATTTTAATTTTGTATTGGTGCAATTCTGTATGACTGAACAAAGATAAAATGCCAGCGCGGTGACATTTATGCACGAAGGTGGATTAGACCCCAATATTGTCAATTTTGCAGAAGAGAACAGGAGTGTGGATCTGCAAGAGGGATGGCATTGTCACTGTGGGAGTGGTCATAGCCAACTTCACTCATTTCCAAATCAAAGCGGTTCCTAGTCATGCAATATATTCTTGATATGGCAGGTCAATCCTCAAGTGGTCTGTTATTGGAAAGCTTGATTAAAAAAATAAAAATAAAAAATCTTCTTCGGTATTTTCACTGCAGAATAACAGAATTGTTACAGTAGTACTCCACCTTTTCTTGACACTGTGCAAACCTTGTGGCATTATGTCACCAAAGATTAAAAAGTCTGTATGATTTTAAACACAAGTGATTGGTTAGATCATTGTTAGGAGAGATACATTTACAGCAACTAATAATTTTTTGAGGCCTTCAGTCACAAAATTCATTTCTGCCTTTTAAATGTTTCATCAGAATCATTGCTTCTTTCTTTTTTTATTTTGCATCACTCGTGGCTCTTACCTTTGAAACTGAGTTTTGGATGATGACGTACCCACAGTTGTTGGCTTTTGTTATGGATTAAAATCATGTCTCTTGGCGGCTCTTTGATGGCACGGCTAGTTGAGTGATTTTCCAGCTAATTCATTTAGTGACTGAACATGATTATGAGGTGATGTAATGATGCAATATAAGGTGTAATATAAACTAACAATATAGTGTTTGGTCACTTAAGCAAGGTGACTATTTTCAACATCCTGAAAAATTGTTTGGAAATGTGAGGATAATGTCTTTCAGTCACAAACTGACAATGTATTGATTAAGTCAAAGTTTTTTTTTATTTGCTTTATACATGTATAAAAGTTGAGTGTATTTAAGTTAACAAGTGTCACCAAAAAATGATATTACACCTGTAATTGCTACTCTTATAAATCAATACATGCACTCGTCTGTTGTTGACATGAAAAAGAAAAACATCCAGTGTAAAAAACACAGTGTGACCTAAATACCGAAAAGTTCAACATTAGGTCCTTACAATGTTTAAAACCAAACACAGCATCCATACATGACCCAAACACAGGCAAACCCTGAGCCCAAGGACTGATTGCATGTCATGTGAGTGCATGCAGTGCGACATTTAAACCTGTTAAATCACTTGACGGCTTAGGCCTACATGCCAAAGGATATAAGGTGGGTTCATTTGGCTATACATGGGCCGAAACGGAAGTTAGTGTTTGTTTCTGTCAGCGACTTGTCGAAACGCTGAATTCTCTCCCAAATCTTCTACAGCAATGCATTATTTGGGGGGGAAAAAGTCTTAACTGAAAACTAAATGTTAGTCACCTTCTATTTGCTTTTATTTTGATACATCACATTTTTATGGGCAGCCTTTCTCATTTTATTAATTCGTGCTTCATATCGTCACACACAATGTTCCCATCCCACTAACAGTTAATTAGATGTGTAATTATGTCAGCGCTTCCTTTGGAGACTGAAATTCACGAGATGGCTTTGTACCCTCACTCCGTGTCATTTCTGTTTACTTGCAGCAATGACACAGACGGGCAGTGGGAAAAGACTCTTCTCTGAAAATGTGTCACTGAGACCTGAACAAATGCTTCTGTGCAATGTTAAAGCTCATATTAAAAGACATAACAGTAAAAGCGCAAGCCATAACGTAATAATATTCGGGATAAGAACGCTATCAAATACTCTGCCTTTACAATCAGTGTATTCCAGTTTTTGTATTCCAGGGAGGCAGCAGAGAAAATGTATGTGTCCGGTTAACTTAATGAGTGTACTTTTTTGTGCTCCACTTGTTATTGTTTGGTTTTATTGTTCAAATTTGTCATATTCTGTTATTCAAACTATTCAAAATGAGTATTGAAATGTAAATTGATATTAGACTATGCATTTTTTTCTCTTGTCCTCAACACAGGCTATACCTATTCCCACATGGGATGTGCAGCGATAACACATTGAACTACAATACTGTAATAAACATAAATTCTCTTGTAGCATCGAGAACATGTGTATTGTTTTGCAGTGTTTGTAATGCAAGAGTTGAAGGGTAAGAAGTGAATTAAGCCAAATAAGCCCTTACTGAAGGCCCTGGTACCAAATGCACATCCACTGATCACAATTGCTTAGTAGCCACTTTTTAATATGTGGTACATGCCAAAAGTGCCTGCTGTGAAAAAGTACATTTAAAAACAGATTTGTTTCGCTCAGTGCCTTATATTATGAAGTCAGAGCTTCATGCCCTTGTGTGATGCACGTGTTTTGTGTACGGCCTGTATGCGAAGTAAGTGTGGAAAGCCGGAAACAAATGGCATCATTTGTGCTTCTGTTTGCTTTGCTTCAAAATATGATTCACCTTCAACTGTGTACAATCCTGTGCTTATTTGTAGTTTCAACATTGCCTGTTTTGATGAGTTAATATCACAGCAATGTTTCTCGAAAGTGATACTGGAAGTTGGTGGAAAAAGAGGACATGAGATGAGTAAGAGTTAATCAATCGCTGAAACGTCACGAAGTAGGCGGGATTACGCTGCTGTCGTCATCCCCACGGGTGGGCCTTTGACCACGACCACGCCTTGCCACTTTCCATATATGGGTCGTGACGTCACGCGGCAACTTCCCATTCAGTAGAAAAAGACTCGGCCGGAATCCCCTTAGAGGCAATGTAGGCACTGAGGCGCGCTGGGCTCATCATTCGCCCGCAGCCACTCTCGTTCAGGAATCCGCACGCATTCTTTGGGCAATAATAAACGACAAAAATGAAAGTGTCCAGCATCGACTGCCGCCACTTGCGGAGGATCATCCGGAAGCAGCGCGGGAGCTGCCTCATCGTGGACTGTCGACCTTATTTGTCATTTACGAACTCCAGCATCAAAGGCTCCGTCAACGTCAATCTTAACTCGGTGGTGGTCCGGAGATCGCGGGGAGGACCGGTGCCTCTGCAGTTCGTTATCCCGGACGAGAGAGCCCTCCTCCGGCTCCGGGAAGGGAGCATATCGGCAGTGGTGGTTCTGGACGACCGGACGTCCCACTGGCAAAAACTGAAGAAGGACAGCGTAGCACAAATAGTAATAAACACCCTGACTCGAGTGGCCAGCGGGACCAGCATCTGCTTCTTAAAAGGTAACGAACACATTTTGTACGAAATAAAAACACCGACTTTGATAAGAAAGCAATTGGTGAGTCATGGAAATGACATAGTTTAGATGCCACCGTATTGACCTACAATAGGTCATCATCGCGACATGACAGATTTCGTTTGAAAATGACCGATTAAAAAGTACAATACAATCACAGTTTTTAAAAACTGTAAAAAAAAAAAAAAAAACAGTTTTGTCAATTGAGACTTGTTTTACATTGTCTATTGAAACAATTAGGCTGTTTTTAGACATTTGAACCTTTTAAACAATTACATGCTCCGTTTTCCACCTTAAACTCAGTATACGGGATTTTTTTGTGCGTTACTTATAAGTACATATGTGCGTCAACGGTACAGATGACTCAGTGCTGACAAATATGAACAAATTGTGAAACCGACTTTCCTTAGCGAGAAACAAAGGGCAAGAAAAGAAACTCTTGAATGTAATCTAAATAATTGGCCGGGTTTGTGACCATGCGTCAAACACCTCAATTTCCGTCTGTCGCCTTTACATCCTGTGGAAGTGAAAAGGATTAGCAGACTCCTGTAATTAATGGGGCTCTTATAATCAGTTTATAATCCGGTGTTAAGTCTGTTTCATAAACTGCGGTTTCACAAGGTGTGTATTCGTGTGTTGATAATTCCAAACTCGGTACAGTTCTTCACGCACCCACCATTCTCTACCGCCCCTTCTCACAGGAGGATATGAGAACTTCAACTCGCAATACCCTGAACTTTGCACTGAAGTGAAAAGCATCGAGCAAAGCGGAACTGAAAGCGAGAAAAGAGTCAACAGTGAGAAACTTGGACACCACAAACCAGATTATGATCAGGTGAGGGCAGCTCATCATCATCCACACAAAAGCCCCAACACACTTCCTTCTTTTTCTGGCATGACAGCCAGCGGCATAATATAACACACAGTGGTATACATTTGGCATTCTTTATTTATCTGTATACAAGCATACACTGCTGTGATATTGTTTGACCTTAACTGTGCTCAGAAAGGGAGCAGGCCAGATGGAGAAAAACACCCTTTAATCTATGACCTTTTCCCAATGAGCCAACATCTCAAATATAAATCAAATGTGTGAAACCAAAACATTAGCTGTTAAAACTAAACCATTCGCATCTTGTATATCGCAATTCTGGTTTGAGTTTGGTCATGTGACGTTTGCAAGATGAACTATGATTGGTCGTTACCTGAGCCATGAGCAACCGTAAAGGCACTTTCAGTTGACCATATGCAGCTCTCCGTGACATAGATAAAAAACAATAAATGGGGTGTTTTGCTGATTCATTCTTTCTCTATAAACACGACTTCGCCGCTAATGACAATTTGCATCGATATAAATTGTAACAAAATAAAGGCACGCAACATTTTGCAACGTAGTTGCTGTAAAAAATAAATAGCTATAACTTGCTTCATGTTCCAATTCATTTTCTCATAATTCGAAAAGAGAAATGTACTTTTGCTGACACAAGAATTTTTTTTTTTTTTTTGCTTGCATATATCCTGTTAAAATCTCACGTTTAAATCCCCCATTTGAGAACCACTGAATATCATACAGCTAAGCACAATATTTTGCTCCATGTTGACACGTTTGTAATTAGGTGAATGCGGCTGTCCCACAGGCGTCAACATCACACCTTGTTGTATATTGGGCTCCATTTATCTCGACTCACATCTGTTCCTCCCTTCCCATTTCTCACTTTCAGGGTAAACCTGTTGAGATCCTGCCTTTCCTCTACCTCGGTAGTGCCTACCACGCCTCCAGGCAGGATTATCTCACTGACCTTCACATCACTGCCTTGCTCAACGTCTCACGCAGAGACATGCAGCCTACCAAGGGCCACTATGACTACAAGTGGATCCCGGTGGAAGACAGCCACATGGCCGACATTAGCTCCCACTTTCAAGAGGCAATAGAATTTATCGGTGAGTTACACCTTTGATCTGGATGTCCAAGCAAGTTCACCTTAAGGTTTATTTTTGAATCATAATTCCACATCTTTATTTTTGTTCCGACTCCCTGCTCAAAATACAGTAGTGCGCTCAACCAGATTACTTGTATTTGGCTAGAGAGATATATACACAGCACCCCAAGGATAGAGCTTCACCCAGAATAACACCACCTTCAGCATCTGTCTATTTTTAGTTGCAGAGTACACGCGCAAGGTCTTGGAAATATTCAGTCTGAATTAGGCGACTCCTATGCATAGGTTCTTATTTTTAAAAGGCGTCTTCGTCAGCCTCAAATAAACCCTCGCTGTGCTTGCCTGCTACCATTGACAAACAGAGGGCTATAAGAATCCCAGAGGTAATCAGTTTAGCTTGATCGCCTGCCCTCAAGTCTCCGCCAACGCATCCAATGAGTCCATTTCATTCAGGATTTGCTGCGCGGTTGACACCCTCCTGGTTCTTATCTCGAAAAGCGATTTGCATGTTGTCTTTGCCTACTAGGCCTAATCCCCAGTGGGTGTGGCCATGCAGTCACTGTGACAAGTGGCTGAGCAGTAATGAGCAGGCAGAGGTTGAATGAGGGGTGACACACCTCAATAGCGGTTGGTTGCTCACAGGTGGGCCCGAGGGCAGCAGCCTGTGGAGAAGAGAGTGTGTGGGAGTGCGATGGAGGATGGTGGATCATAACAGCAGCGGCAAACGACGCGCACAATGTTTTGGTGGTTATTTATAGACAGGCAAGGACAAAACTCAGCCAGGAGCGACTGGACTGACCAGTATTGCTTGGCTGCTATTGTGGCTATTGTGTATTGTTTGCAGCCTGCATTTAGTCCTTACATAAGACAGCTAATTGTACCAGGAACAGGTTTAACCTACATGTAGCCTGCAGGCGCTCTAAAATTCATCTGCTAAGCTCCCGAGTTATTTTAATTAAGTGGAGATGATTGACAGTTTAGGGCTGGGTGTGGTAACCTTCTTGTGTGTAGGGCTATTTCCGGTTATTGCTGAATTTATGGAAACCTCAATACCTATTATTATGTTTTGTGAACATCTCAGGGTTAAATAAATGTGGTTTAGCTGACTGAATCCATTGTTCTTAGAGCTGTGAACACTCCATTCCACAACATTTCGGTGCTGGTTTTCATCTTGTAGTTTGTGAGTGAATAAGAATCTTCACTTTTATTTGCACTCTTTTGCAGACCGCTAGGCTGTTCTATTAAGACTTGTGTCTTTCAAGCTTCAAATAAAAGAAACACTATAGGACACTTTATTTTTCCCCAGACGATTTTACTAATCTTACCAAAAGCCTAAAAATTCCACAACACATCCATCAAGGCAAGTGGCCCCCTGGATCTGATTGAAATGACTTTCAACACTCAAAGGTTCGCTAAAATTAACATTATTATTTTTTTAAATACCCTCAGCGGTGCAGTGAATAGCACGCCCGCCTCACAGTTCAGAGACCCAAGTTCAAACCCACCTTGCTCTGGCCTTCCTGTGTGCAGTTTGTATGTTATCCCCAAGCCCGTGTTGGTTCTCTTCACTCCGGCTTCCTACCACACTCCAAAAACATGCATGGCAGGTGTATCGGACATACTAAATTGTCCTTAGATCTGATTGTGTGCGTGAATGGTTGTCCTCTCTGGAATTAACTGGCAACCAGTTCAGGGTGTCTCTTGTCTACAGAACAGTCAGCTAGGATAGGCACCAGCAAGCCCGCGACCCTCGTGAGGATAAGTGGCTCTAGAAAATGGATGCATTGATTTTTTTTAAAGTATGAACGGTTTTGTGAGATAATTTGGTGTGGAAATGAGCAAGATTCTCTTTCCAATCGATATTTTTCTTTTTGTATTTATCATTTCCCTATTAATCCAAAAAATATTCAACAAATAACTAAGCTTTGCTCTGATAGGGCAGCTCTCCGCTGATTGGTTAGTTGCTAAAATGTGGTTGTCTTGTGGCCACCGTGATTTGTCATTGTGTTGACTTGGTTGAAATTCAGCTGGCCATTGGCAGGATTATGGTCGGCTACGGTGTACTCTGAGGCGGCCATGACAGCATGCTCGTCTGGTCTCCCTGGAGGATAATCTCCCCCCTCTTTTTTTTTTGTTCACTTCCGTAGCGAAGCCTGGCAGCACCCTGAGATGGGCTGGCAGCCTCATTCTCTGGCTCATTCCCAGTTATACAGATTTTTTTATTCCATCATGGTGCTGTGTGAAAAAAGAACACTACAGTATTCAGCAACAGTACGTCTGTGAAAATATGACCGATCTATTGGACGGAAAAGCAGAAATAGGGTCTGGAATGAACTTCTTGCATATGAGTGCTAATATTGAAGATTTTAGATTCACACTGACAAGCAACTCATTTTGACCTATTTTAAGCGTAAAAGAGTGGAAAACATTAGATTTTGATGTCTTGAGACCTATAAATTTTGTATATGTATGTGGCTAAAAAGGGAACCCTTTTGGGAATGAGCATAATGTCAGTCAAAGTGCACACTTGGCTTTGCCATTGTATGTAGCACTCATCGCCCCCACACTGGTTTAGGACTAGTTTTACACAGCTGTGTTACAGGACCTCCACAAGTATGTGCAAATGACACTGATCGAAGATAATAAAAATATACAAAACGTGGCCTCTGCAAAGGTTCTCCGCGGGTGATGCTTATAGGAGTGGTAGACTGTATAATTAGTGAGTAGGGGTAAATAGCAGGGTCTTCAAAGTTTCTTGAAATGTGATTTATTACTTTCTATGCTTTGGAAGTATTTATAGTTGTCCATTTGAATGTCCTATTCTGACTGTTCTTTTTTTTAACATTATGTAACCTATTTGAAGAAATCGCACATCCATGTCCAATGATTGACTTGTGGGTTTTATCCTGTGTCCAGGTCACGTAAAGCAATCTGGGGGAAAGGTCCTCGTCCACTGTGAAGCGGGCATCTCTCGTTCCCCCACCATCTGCATGGCCTACATCATGAGAACCCAGCAGCTGAGACTGGATGCAGCATTCGATATCATCAAGCAGCGCCGGTCCGTTATCTCACCCAACTTTAGTTTCATGGGTCAGCTGCTGCAGTTCGAGTCTGAGGTCCTTTCGACGGCGCCTGCTCATGCGGCTACACCTGAACCCGTTACTCCCTGTATACCAGAGTCTGCTTCATTTTTTGCCAATGACATCACCACCTCCTTCAACACCAAAAACTTTGAGCCACCTGTATTCACCCTTCCTACCTCTTGCCTGAAGTCTCCGGTCCATCATCAGTTCAAGCTGAGCCCAATAACTGCACTGCCTTAAAAAAAAAAAAAAAAAAAGAACTATGACTGCTTGTAGTCTTACTTGAAAATGAATCAAATGTAAAAGCTCCCTGTGTGCCCGGTGTTGAAACCAGCAGAGCAGACTGGAGACCAGCAAGTCTAAATTGGTAGTAGTACACATTTCATAGGATGACACTGATGCTGCTGCAGCGGCAACAGCACAGTGGAAAACCTGCAATATACATGCCTTAGGTTGATATTGTGATTTCTCTGTTCATTCACAAATACAGTCAGGCATCTGAATCTAATTTATTTGAAATTACAATCTTTGTGATTTTTTTCAATAATGTTGATGTTGATGTGTTTAATAAAAGTTGAAAAATAAAGTTGTTGTTATGCAATCATTGAAAAAATATCCGATGTAAAAACGATATGTGATACAGATTAAAAAGTCTTGGGGGAAATAGAAATACTTAAGTTCTAAAGGACATAAACTGTGTAACTTCTTGGTTACAGCGCAATACAGGTTTTGATACAGGTTTTGAAACAGCTTTAAAGTCAAATTGATTTATATAGCCCTTAATCGCAACAGTCTCGAAGAGCTTCACAAGTGAAACAGAACATCACAAATTCACAACGGCATCCCCTGAACAAAACTCACCACAAAACTTTTCACCACTAAAAACGTGGGATAGTTCATGGTTTGTTGCTAAATTTGATCCAATAAAAAAATCGACATAAATGGTGAAACAAACCCATGTGAATGTGTGTATGACTTCTTATCATTCAACAAGTTGAGTGTAGATATTAGTTTTTAAATGGAGGAAGCAAAAACAATGACAGACTACCATAATTTAGAAAACATTGGGAATTTCAAGGACCCTAAGATTATGAATTAACTTGAAACCTAATTTAAAAAGTTTTCTTAAAGAATATTGTTTTAGTCTCAATTTGCTTAGTGAAAAACACATTAACATACTTCATCTATCATGTTAAATTGTTGAGGAAAAGAAAGAAGTCCTTCCACTGGAGTGAATTGAAATAAAAAACTTAAATCAAACTACTAAAGGTTTCAAACCTTTTTTTAAAGTGATGCTGAATATGTAGTAACATTGCTGTCGGTGTCAATTCGAAAAGTGTAATGCATTTCATTATGAAGATGTAGAGTATGTGTTAAAGTAGTCCAAATAGTTAAGCATAGTAAATGTAGACTGATGTTCTTACAGATCACATGAAAAAAGTTGAGATAGTTCATTTGTTCTAACAAGAATTTTAATCTAGCAGAGGAATTTGAGATTTTTTGAGAATTTTTTTAAATGTACAATTTTACATTTACTGTAGAAGTACTGTATATTCAAAATCTTTGCACTACACCTGTAAAGGGCCCCAAGACTAGATTTGCCTTACCTAGGCTAACAAACGGCTAAGTACACTATAAGTGAATAAAAGTTTAAAGTCATTTGGTGACCAAGCAGGTGGCTTGGTCAGCACATCCACCTCACAGTTCAGAGAACCGAGTTCAAATCCACCTTGCTCCGACCTTCCTGTGTGCGGTTAGTATGTTCTCCCCAAGCCTGTGTGGGTGCTCTCCGGGCACTCTGGCTTCCTCACACACAATAAAAAAACATGCATGGCAGGTTTATTGGACATATTAAATTGTCCTTAAGTGTGATTGGGTGTGTGAATGGTTGTTCTTTTTTATTTTTTTTGTCCCCTGCAATTGGCTGGCAACCAGTTCAGGATATCACCTGCCTAATGGCCGAAGTCAGCTGGAGTAGGCACCAGCACCCTGTGACCATTGTGAAGATAAGCGGCTCGAGAAGATGGATGGATGGATGGATGAATGGATGAATGGATGGATGGATGGATGGATGGATGAGTGGATGGATGGATGGATGGATGGATGGATGGATGGATGGATGGATGGATGGATGGATGGATGGAAGGATGGAAGGATACTTGACTCGAGAAAATACACACCAACACTCTTCTGCCCTACAGAAAAGAGCAAATGATTTGTATTTGCTTCTTGTCACGGCCGATAACTATAGCTGGAAATGCAAGCGATGTTACTATATTTAATGTAACGCACTATGTGGCTATATCAACAAGTCCCTGGAAACCGTTACCTCCTCCAACTTCTCCTTCTACATCTAGAGACAACAGTGACACCTGCAGTGGCTCTGAGTGGCCTATCAGGTTTGGACGAAAGGGGTCATTTTTTTAAAACATATTTCAAAATGACGTGGGATTTATGCAGTCTTTGTAAACCGGACATGAACACGGTATTCAGAGATTTTGTTCCTAAACAAAATTCACAAGTAAATCCATGAAATCCGTAAGCATAATGCGTTGCTATATTTAATATTTTATATAAATGTGAGTTTTTTTTTATTTTAAAGGATGGTTACAGTTAAGTTTTATTTATCTATTTATTCATTTTAGTCTTGCTAGTTTTTATGCCACCCAAGGTAGTTATTGGTTGACGTTTCTGTCTTTCTTTCACCTGGTTCGCGGTTTCGCGCCCAGGAGTCAGCCGACAAGTCTGTACCAAAGTTGTGAATGGGGAGGCATTAAAACATCATACGTTTAAGAGTACTATTTCTTTGCAGCCACGAAATAACGACACATTGAATGCGTTAAATAAATGTTTAAAACTTAGTTTATCTTGGATTTGAACAAATGCGGATTGTCCTTCCACGTTACCATGTGCATAGTTATTATCATCAACCCTGTTTTCACAATTTGGTATGATCTTTTTTATCCCACCCCCGCCGCCATTTTCCGTGTTTTCCTTCACTGCGGAGTGGCTCACTAGTTTTAAATGCTAAAACAATAAAAAAAAAAAACTTGAAAAAGCGTGGGGCTAAGTGGAGCTTCGCGGTCATCTCCTGACTCCGACAAGGAGACGTCCGAAATAGACCAAGATGTACATCAAACAGGTAAGCTAAAAACACTCGTGTTACTGGGCCGAATGGGCTAGCATTGGGACTTTGCGAATGAACGCTAAAATAAAAACATTGTTGATACTCAGCCCTATCTTGCTCGTTTCAAGAATAAATATTAGATAGGTCGCATTCATCTTGTAATGACTAGTCGTCGCCCTGACGTTAACCAGAACTTAAGTACTGTTTTGAATTGCCCGCCCCCTTTTGAGGATGCTAGGCTAAAGCTAGCAGAATCTTCAAACCATCAATATAAGCCAGCCCCCCTCGAACAAGTTTTCCTGCGTGGCTACGATGTTTCATTTATTTGTAATAAACGTAATGCACTCGGCGTGGCGTGGATCGGTGGTACAATAGACAATAGAAGCTGTGGGTTTAATTCACCCGATTGTGACCCAATTCCTGATGTATCATCACTTAGGGACTGAGTAGTAGTGTAAAGCGCTTTTAGGGACTTGGGAGTACTATTCATCATTCTCGGAAAAGATGCATGATAACTACCGCGGTTCTTGTGCAGGTTATCATCCAGGGGTTCCGGAGTTACCGGGACCAGACTGTGGTTGACCCGTTCAGTTCCAAGCACAATGTCATCGGTAGGTGCTGGATTATTGACACACCTACTCCATCATGTTGTTTTAGTATGCGTGTACACGTTTGATTATTATTTGAATGATGACAACCGCACGAGCAAAGTAGAACACTTGCTGAAACATTTATTGAGTCAATGCACACTCTGTACATCTTGTCATCAGATCTGTGATTGTCTTATTTATTTATTTTTTAGTACTTTGATTGATGATCTGTCCCCAAAATTCGGATTGTGTCAAGTCTAGCGTATAGTTTCCCCACGACACATCTGATGAGGCACTGATGCTATGAGGCATATATTTAACTGTTTTCCTTTTCTTCCACAGTCGGTCGAAATGGATCAGGAAAAAGTAACTTTTTCTATGGTAAGTAGGCCATTTAGAATAACAGTTTCCATCCATGAGCTTGTTTGAGTTGGGGTTTATTGTTTATTTCCTCCTCCCTAGCCATTCAGTTTGTGCTCAGTGATGAGTTCAGTCACCTGCGACCTGAACAGCGCCTGGCCTTGCTTCATGTATGTATCTACTTTAAGCTGCAATTTAGACGATCTCGAGTGATCATGATTATCAATATTCCTCTGCTGTTTTTCTGTTGTTGTTCATTTTTTGTTTGTTTTTTTATTTTTTTTTTTTTAAAGGAGGGAACTGGTCCTCGTGTCATTTCTGCATTTGTGGAGATTATATTTGACAACTCTGACAATCGGCTGCCGGTAAGACTTAGACCAACTTAGGTCTGGGCAATGAAACAAATTAAGCCATAATTTTCAAAATCAAGGATTTGACAATTCATGAAATTTAGGTTTTGTGCAATTGGCAGAATGCTGAATGGGCGATTTACAAGACGCAATTATCAAAGTTACTAAGTACTTAATTGTGGCATTCGAACAAAATATGCACACACTATTAATGTTAAGTTTACATTATACAGTAATTTTTTTAAAATCAGTAAGCATTGTTGTTGTCTCAGAAATTTTGCACTGGATTTATTTTTGTAGAAATCAAACCTTTCAATGAATGTTTGTTGGGTCAAGTTCAGATCATTATCTTCGTTGGAAATGTATAACAATATTTCCCCTCCAACGAAGCTGTGCTATGTTTCAGACTACTTTTGAGATAAATGCAACCATTAAACAATGATAACAAAACATGTACTTGAAATACTGGTTCAGCTTCTATTAAATTCAATAACATTTGTCCTATCTCCAACTCCTCATCTCTTTATTACAGTAGCTAATTGTGTTTGTGTCTCTTGCCAGATTGACAAAGAGGAAGTCTCCCTTCGTCGTGTCATCGGAGCAAAGAAGGACCAGTATTTCTTGGACAAGAAGATGGTGACGTAAGTGTTCGTGTCCTTGTAATCACAGCAAATATTGGCCTCATTGAATTCATGTGATCACATGTTTGGTGGTGTTTGTGATTGGTGCAGGAAGAATGACGTCATGAACCTTCTGGAAAGTGCTGGCTTCTCCCGCTGCAACCCTTACTATATTGTCAAACAGGGCAAGGTGAGATGGAAGTGATGATCAGTTTAACTTGCTCAACATGTCACAAATTGTTTTCATAAACTTACTCAAATGGTTTTCATGATCATGGTGAAGATCAACCAAATGGCCACAGCACCAGACTCTCAGCGTCTGAAGCTGCTGAGGGAAGTGGCAGGAACAAGAGTGTATGATGAACGTAAAGAAGAAAGCATTTCGCTCATGAAGGAAACAGGTGCGTTCCAACCTAGTGGTTCTCAACCTTTGTCAGTGATGTACCCTCTGAAATCCCTTTTCAACCTCCTAACTAACGTACAAAATCAACAACGAACAAAAGACAAAACAGTTATCAATGGCTTCTTCCAGAAACATGCATTGTATGTTATTAAAGATGTTCACTTAGAAATCATGAGACCATTGTACACTGCTTTGAGCATGTTGAAAATGTAATTGTAATGTAAAGGCATTCCTACTTTTCTCTACTTTTCTACTTTACTATGTAGTTTAATTGTGTGATGCCATCACGGTGCTTCAGCTGTATCCATTTTGATTTTGCAAAACAAGCAGTGACCAGCTACTGCAGAATATAGACTGTGAACTACAGCCTACCGAATCAATAAGCATAATTGTGTCTGGCTTGAAGTTCTCATTTGCTTAAAATTGGCTATTAAACGATACAATTCTTTTATTGTCTGATTAGAATCAAGTTATTTAATCGTAATAATGTACATGCTCTTTAGAGGGGAAAAGAGAAAAGATCAATGAGCTGTTAAAGTACATTGAAGAACGTCTGCACACTCTGGAGGATGAGAAAGAGGAGCTGGCTCAGTACCAGAAATGGGACAAGATGAGAAGAGCACTGGAGTATACCATCTACAACCAAGAACTCAATGAAACACGGGCCAAACTGGATGAGGTAATGTGGCCAAAGCTCAATGATTGTGTTAGTTCGTAAAAATGTGTAAAAATGTCCCACTGTTTTATTATTGAATTATATAAATAATAATGTGTAAGTAGTATTTATTGCATAAACAGTGGTGTTTACAAAACATGCACCTGTGTTGATTTTCACCGGTCACTCATATTTTATGTACATTTTTTAACAGCTGTCTTCCAAGAGAGAAACCTGTGGAGACAAATCCCGACAGTTACGAGATGCTCAGCAAGACGCCAGAGACAAAGTTGAGGTAAAAGCAAAAACAAACAAAAAACCCCACTCAAACTAAAATACTGTATTAGATTAAAATTGAAGCACAGGACGTAAAATATACCCCTACCGTATTTGTGCGACCCAAAGGTGTACTGTATTAAAAGGTACAGTCCCAGCTACGAGTGTTGTTTCTGTATTAACACATACACAAGGCACACAGTATTTTTGGGTGTCAGCTATGCATGCTACTGTATGTTTTTAAAAAGGCAGTGGGAACAAAACTACGTTGGGTTGTACTTTTATTCAAGTATTTACAATGTACTCACGTCTTTTGTGATCAATCCTCATCGACAAATCCATCTAAGTTCTCATCTTCTGTATCCATTATGAACAACTGGGCAAGTTCTTCATCAAACGAACACATGAGATTCCCTTTCATCAATGTCCGAGTCAGTCTCGTTGCTGTGCGGCTCATTAGAGATGATGAAAGCTCGAACCACATTTCTTTGATCGTTATTCCATTGCCCGAGTTTTGGCCACCTGGCCATGGTTCCGTGGACCAGATAGCTTGCAGTTTAAATTGTGCTTGGTAAATGTGTCTCTTCGTACGTGTCATTTTGGGGGTCTTTAGCTAAATCAATGTTGTTTTGCACAACGCACATACCGGCACTAGCTACCTTTATCATCCTCTTTCACCTTTAATGTCCCGCATGCTGTCTTTCATCATGTCCATCATTCTCCTATAACATTTCCATGTTGTCCTCAATCACGTCCACTTAAGGAAATGCTCGCAGTCAGTCAAGTGGAGCGCTCCTCAAAGTCACACAACAACATAAACAGATTTTGGAACTCAATGCATACACAAGGCGCGCCATATTAAAAGATGCTCCGTCAATTTGGGTGACAATTTTTTAAGACTTTTAAGTGCATCTTATGGTCCTGAAAATACGGTACTGTACATTTAAAATAAAGCTTTATTTGGTGTTTCAGTGCCATCTGTAGTTCTACTGCGGTATGGAATAAAGTAGATTAGTTATTTTGATCCCTGCAACTTTTAACACCAAGCTGAGTGTTTTTTGGAAATGTGGCTGAAGCAGCCAATATTCACACTCCTACAACCGGCTGGTGATGCACTGGCAACAAAGGCTGTTATTTGCGCACTGTTACAATGTTCTAAGTTGTTAGTGATACCACATACAAAAAAGGTATCCCAAGCACTAATATTAAACACACAGAACAACATCAAAGTTAGTCCCTACAATTTACATTTTAGATGTATACAAATTAATTCAATCTCTTTAGGAGAAATGAACATAAGTTGCTGTCCTGAATGAATCAAATCACCTTTTTGTTTCCTGCTCACATCTAGGAGACGGAACGAGTTGTGCGAGAATTGAAATCCAAGATATCTGCCATGAAGGAGGAGAGGGAGCAATTGTCGGCCGAGCGCCAAGAGCAGATTAAACAGAGGACCAAACTTGAGCTGAAGGCCAAGGACCTGCAGGATGAGCTGGCAGGCAACAGTGAACAGAGGGTATGGAAGCCTCCCATCTGCGTCACTCTGCTTATACCAGCAACACTTAGCCTTCCTCTGTATCACTGCATGTATATTGCCTACTGTCACTGCCATCACATGCACATTCAGTTTTTGAATGTAAATCCCAGAGCCTGGCATGGGTAAAATAGCACAAGATGTAATTTACTTATTATTTTGACCCTCTACAGTAATAATGGACTATTGTGTTGTGTCTCTAGAAGAGGAAGCAGCAGCATGCATAAATCTCACTGAATATCTTTGTTGGCACTGATCTGTGTGCAGAGCTGGCATGACTCACTCTCAGTATGGCCTCATATTTGTGGGCACGTGTGTGTGTGTGTGTGTGTGTGTATGATGATCATCATAAATAACAGCTTTATTGGCTCAGGCTTTGTGATGGCTGTGATGGGACTCCCAGGCAGAATGGTGGTTGGTGGTGACTGCATCTGCCAAATGTTACTGGAGCAAAATGAAAAGTAGTGCCTTCTGGCAGTGTGGCTGTACCATTAGCTAACTGATCAAGTATACCAGTTTTGTTTTTTGTTTTGTT